>NW_017304969.1:62907-107600 GCF_001594115.1 Trachymyrmex septentrionalis
GGAAGAACAAAAATTGGCTTTTGCACCATGATAACGCCCCTGCTCACACATCGTTGCTTGTGCGCGAATTTTTGACCAAAAACAACACACTAATGATGCCGCAGCCACTTCCCCAGATCTGACTCCCTGTGACTTTTTCTTGTTCCCGAAACTGAAGAGGCCCATGAAAGAACGACGCTACGCTACGATTGAGGAGATAAGGACGGCATCGAAGGAGGAGCTGAACAAGATCACAAAAAATAATTTTTTGAAGTGCTTCGAGGATTGGAAAAAACGTTGGCACAAGTGTATAATATCTGATGGGGATTACTTTGAAGGGGACAAAATAGATATTCATGAATAAATAAATAATTTTTGAAAAAACACAAAATTCGCGATACTTTTTGAACAGACCTCGTATATTCTTTTTTTTTTTTAATTAATTTTTATATCATTCGATAGAGCAATGTTTCAGTTTTAGATGTAGAAATTGCATGGTTATATGGTTCTGTAAATAAATAAAATATTTCGGATTGAAACTCTTGATTGTTGAAATTTTTGTATATAAAAATTTATAATTACAGAAGTAGTATATGGGCAGCCATAGGGCATCAAAACAAACCCCCTCCACGTCTGCCTCTGGCGCCGTGGGCGTGGCCTAGACAGGTCAGTCTAGAGAAAGGGCGCGTTCTGATTGGTCGAGGAGTGAAGGGAGGGGGTAATAAGGTAATTAAATGGTGTGTTCTGATTGCTTCGCCCTATACTTGCTCAAGATTTGATTGGTTCGCTCTATACCTACTCAAAAGGTGATTGGAGAGGGTGGGTGGTAGAGGGCCTTAGACAAAATGGAGGTTTGAAATATGGTGAGTGGAGATTGGGACTGCAGCATTCTTTTGTCGCGAGGCTAGAGTACGAACAGCGGGGGATGAATAGTGGTCGAATTTTATGACGGTCGCTTTTTTTGTCGCGGGGCAACGTCTCCGACGTGATTCAGTGAATGTTATTAATGCATGAGAAAGGAGATCTTATACGAAAATTTGCGGGCCTAGAGAGAGAGAGACTTGCTTTGTTCGGAAGAATTTTGGTGAGGTAAAACAGGAACGAACATGTTTAGCTGTTGCGGCGCGTCGTCTTCGAGCATTGCTTTAAAAAATTCTTTCTATATTTTGTGTATTTAATGTTCATTATCTGAGTCTGTAATACGGGGGAAAATGTATCTATTGTAAGTGAGGGTGAAAGGGTAGGAGTAAGAAACAAGGCAATATTTACAAGTTTAAAAACGTTTACTTAAAAAAGATATTACATGAAATAGTTATTTTATTTTTTTAAAAGAGTGTACGTTTGAACATGACGGCATACAGCATGAGAATTTACGAGTTTATGTTTACAATGAAGAAAAATGTTAAGAAATAACTGTACAATCAATCGATCATTTCGCTTACAATCAGAGGTAAACAGATCAAGGAACTGATTAAGATTATAGCCATTACACAAATAATATAGAAATACACAGCAGTATTGTCCGCAAGTTTGAGAAAGTATTCCTTGCAGCGTTGTCGTATTCCAGCGATACGTGGTGGAGTTTCGTCGAAGTCGTAAGAGGAATCTTGGATCCAAAGGCGGCAAGCCGTAGCTATCGAAGTACGTTCCTGTCCCGCGTTCATCGATGTACAAGGCGATCCAGTGTTGCCCAGGTCGATCGTGATCGTCCGTATTAGCGACAATGGCGGTCGACCTCATCCACATCCTCGGCAATCGATCGGCAGGATAGACCCCCGCATGTCGTATACGGAGATGATGTTATGCGTTTAAAACTTCCAGCGAATTCATTTCTCGCCGTCGGAGAGCGTGAGAGAGGAAATATTTGCGTAAATTCAAAATGTATCTCTTTTGCTGGCATATGCAATGTGGAGCTCCCTAAAATGCTCGATGCTTGCAAGACGTTGGTGTTAGCTTTATCTCTATCGGTCCACGAGTCGAATTTTGAGAGATCTTTTTTCTCCTCATCTGTGTCACTTGTTTGTCCACGCTTTGATTCGTCTTTTCCATCGCGATATTTTTTCTCCACGCTTCAATGTTGCGAGCGATATCGTGTTTCTGATTTTTAAATTAAATTGAAGAATTCTCACTGTCGGTTTTTTTGCTCTCGACGACGCTCTCGCGTTTTCCGAGGAAATTTTTCCGAGGAAAGGTTATCATAACTTGTTGCGTATGTCGTATAGTTAGCCAGCGTTTCAATTTGTAAGCGTTGCGTAAGGCGCAGCGTAATTCGGCTCGAAATCCGTGATGCGTGCAGCGTTGTCTACGGTTTTCGAAATCTGGTAGATTTTTGAAAGCCGGAGAAATTCCCTCCAGATTATATACGTTTCTAGAAAGTAGATTGCTCAGATAACGAGCTTTCTCTTGTCCTCTGCTATAGATGTAGCGTGCGTGTCGTGTAATGTCACGCAGACGTATCGTAAAGTTTTTTTGGATTGACATCTCCATCGAACCATTCGATTCCATGATAATTTCGTGTAAGCCAGTCGTTTTCTCGTTTTGCTCTCACGGGTAAATCTTCAAATGGACAGGATGACGTCATAATCCAGTGTCCGGTGATCGCAGCGTTAATCGCTAGAACCGCGACTTCTTTCGGAATAAAGTTTTCTTCGACATTGCGAAAACCCTGTATGTCGATGACTATATCCATTATGATATTATATTCGAATTTCCGCTACTATTTTTTACGTCACGAAACGTTGGCGTTGGTGTCGCAATCAAGACTGAAGCTTTTTCGTATTCTCGCGTCCAATTAGACGAGAAAAAATGCGTAGTAAGGGAGGAAAAATAATTTTCTCGCGAAAGCCGTAGAACTAACCGGAAAAGTCGACGCGAGGAATCGATTTCTAAAACATTATCAAACTCGGCATAGACGATACAATTAATAGTCGCAGAAAAAGCTTTTTCGAATCTCACTTCTAATCGTAAGCTTCCGTGTTTTACGAGATTCCAATGTCCCCCCCCCCAATTAGCGGATAGATCGGGAGTAAGATCGAAAGCGAAAAGAGTTGGCGTAATCGTCTCTACTTATAGAATTACCCTCGTTCAGAAAGTGGATACCGGTTCCGGAGAATAATGTGTGATAAGCTTCAACGTAGAGTGGGTCGTTTTTCGAAAAATTTGTATCGGTCTACTCGGAATTTGCATGCCATCGGCGTACAGTGAAAAGAAATTTATTTCGTAATTTTTGAAATTAAACGGGTTTAATTTTCTATCACCGTTAAACGCTTTGTTATCGACAAAGCCGACTATTATTTGTTTTGGTAGCTGTCCGAGTATTGCATTGTTTATTGATTCCCCCACGACGCCGGCGTGTATCGTGAATGTTTTAACTTTGACCCTCGTAAGGGAATACTTGGCGGTAGTTTTACTCAGCATTCTGGCGTGTGTGAGGAGCACGCCCGGGCTTATTTTTGCTCTTCTTACGAGTAGACTGGCGTCAAGAATGCGTATTTTTGATAGCGTTTTACTCTCCATAAGACAAAATGAATTTTTCGAGCGTACGAGTCTCATTCTAACCTCCACTCCATTAATCAAAAATTTATCTTGATTGAAAACGTCGCAGTGAAGATGACCAATGAGGTCTAGCGCGCGATTTCCTCGAATGTATTGCGCGCGTCTCTTGAGCGCTGTATTTGGATTTGATGCGTCGAACGTGTCGTCCATGTAACCAAGGATATCCGCGTCCCATAAACAAGTGGTTAGATGGAAGGTTTTTGCGGGTAAAGCATAATTTAATAACACCTCGATGTATTACGCGCGGTACGCGTAAGCGTTGTTTGATGGCTATAGGAACTTTTGATTGAAATATACGTCGATTTGGTTAAACATGGAATGCAATAAATGATTTACGGAGCTTACTTTTGTCCCGCCATCGGGTGCGACCGACGTACTCTCCCCGCGCTCGCTTTCTACGCGTATGCGAAGGCTCAACATGGTGTGAGTGAGGTCCAGATAGTCTTCTCCATGTCCGGGGATGACGAATTCTATGGGTGAGTCGTCTGCGAGCGAAGTTACGGGTTTGTAATAAATCCATTGCGAACTCTCAATGCTAGTTTGCGTAGGTGGCAGAGAGAAGAGATCGAGTTCGCTCTTTATACACTCGCTGGAGTGAATATGAAGAAAGGACATGCTTTTCTCCAGTAGCGTATCTCGTCGTAAATCGTATCTCAATTAAGAGAATATGTCGGATACGTCGCGTTTCTTGCCACGATGTTTCCTAGCAGATGGTTTTTTCGTTTTTCTTCCAGCAGCACGAATTTTTTTTTTCTTCTTCACTTTTTTGCTGTTCTTCCCTGTGGTACTTCTCGATGATTTTCTTTTGACCCTCCGACGTCGTTTACGATGCGCGATACGTCTATCTCGACCACCGAGTGGAAACTGAAGCGCTACGGATTTCGTGGATATTTTATATCCAGATCCCCTCATCAGGGAGCTTATTTTTTCTCTTCAGATTACCCCTCGATTCCACGAGCCGACTTTTGACCGCTTCCTTTAACGGTTTATTATTTTCGACGTCTTCTATCACGTTAATTCCAGCGCGTAAAGCTTCTTTTCCTACAGCACGCGCACCTTTATTTAGAAAAGGTAGTATTTTTTTAAGTAACCCACCGAGAAAGCTTCCGATTCCATGCCCGCGCTGATAGGGTGAACCGATGAAAACACGTGGAATTCCACCTCTGCTACCGGTATCCCGCGCATCAAAATACTCCTCACATTCCATTGCGAGTTGTTAACTATAGACTAGCGTTACCTTCACGCTCGCGCATACGAAAGAAAGTTATTGCTTATGTTTAAAGTGCAGTGTCACAGTCAGCGTATCGAATTCGAATGGAATTTTATTTCCAAGATGATTTCTTATATCTATTTCGATCGTTCTGAAATTTGTTCGCTGCAAGGGGATATAATTTGAAAATAAGAAATGCTTCACCAAATTTGCACCAAATGCGTAATTATGACTGCGTATCTCGATCGGTATTATTCTGAGAAGAGGAGTACGCACATCGCCTGTTATATAAGGCGCACCAATATACGAACATTTTATCAGGGATAACACGCCACAAACTATAGGGTTCGACACTCCAATAACCGATTGTACGTGTTTGCTCTTATTAAATCCATGAGTAAGAAAAATTTTCTCTTCTGTCTCATTGGAATTAGGTTTACGTATCGAGAGCCTGGAATACAATTCATTTTTATTGGAAATTGCTACTGAGAAACCTAGCATTCGTAGAAGATTATCGGAAAAGTTTATATGATGTAGCATTTTGCATTTTTCGTCGCAGTTAATACTTATGTAGACTTTGCCGCCAGACGCTCTTTGCTGTTCGAAATAAAAATGCGATTCGACATTTTTACACGCGATATTAATCGCCTCAATAGGCTCATGGATGTCGTTGTAAATTCCATTTGGAAATGAAGCTTCTTTTGCCGTAAACGGGCCATTCGTCTCCTCATCGGGTTTAACGTCGACGAATCTGATCACATTTTCGTTATGACGTACGTGTAAAAAGGTGCAAGGAAATTGAATCTCACTTATCGCAACCTCTCATTCTCCATGCAACACTATAGAGTGAGATAATTCCGTGATGAAGGACGACGTTGTATTATTAGGAAAGTGGCGCATACTACTGTTACTCGGGAGTACCAGAAGAAATTGTTCTCCCTCCATCGCGAAGAGAAATTAAACTCGATGCCGGAATCCAGGTATCAAACTTACTGAGATAACCGCGCCAGTTAACTAGCACTTGCTTATTAGCTTCTCGCCCTCTACTCTTTATCACGTGATCAACGATAAATTGTTCTTCCTCTAGGTTCTTCTCAACTCGTGCTAATTCTTGCTCATAAAAAATACCGTCTATGACTTCGTCTGCTAAATCTCGTAGCTCGTACACGTGAGGATTTCGCCAATCGAGAATACGATAAATTTGAAATATTTCCTCGCTCCGTTTAGCCTCATAACCTTTCTCGAAGGCTGCTTTCGCCCTACTGATACGAACGAGATCTCCAACGCGATATTTAATCTTTTGCGTTCGTTTCTTTAATATGTCGTTTTTCCAACGACGTGATATATTTTCACGTGCGACACGGGCGTTTTCTCTCGTTACTACCACAGGTTGCATTCTCGTGGACGAGTGACGCGTGTGATTGTAAGCACGTACAACGTCCTGTAGAACATCGACGTAGCGTCGCGTATTTTTATGCGTGAAATAACGCCACATTTGCTCCTTCAGTGTTCTGTTGAAGCATTCGACAACGGCTTTAATGTCCGGATTGCGTGTTACTCGCGAATATCATTAAAACGAATATCATTTTCTTTAAGAAATTTTTGCATTGGGTGCGCGACAAATTCTTTACCTTTGTACGTTTGTAAGTATACAGGTACTCGTCCTTCGCTTTTTGCTAATACGCGTTGAAAAGCTTTTATCACGCTGTTGCTCGTTTTGTCACGTAGCGGTTCTACCCAGACATATTTGCTTAATACATCGATAATTACTATCAAATAGGAATAACCGTTGTTGTAACTTTTTAAATTTCGAAGTTCGATCAAATCTGCCTCCCATACATCGTCAATGTTTGTCACGTTGTAATGCAATCGCGAAAATTTTCTGTGCAATGGCCTGTGCAACGTGTACGCGTCTTGCGATTCGAGCCAGCGTACGACCTCTCCCCGTGAAAAATTCAGTTTAACGGCGCGAGTTAGATTATCCACCGCCGAATATGTAATTCGACGGATCGTAGTATAGTTTTTCAAACGTCATCGTTATCTGAATTTTTTCCAACCGAGCAACCGGCTTTTCCCTGTTTGCAAAGATACGGAGGTATCAGTTTTTCGTGTGCGAGAAAGAATCAGCGAGCTTTCCTCGTCTATTTCTTGTTCGTAATTTTTACGTTTTTCTGCTTCCTCGGGCTCTCGATACAATGGAACTCGCTCTTTCGATATAACAGGCGTGGAACTCGCATGCGGTCGAAGTTTTACGATGTTTATAGCATCAGCGTGTGCGGACAATAAACTTTTATTTCTCACCAGTGCAGAAGGTATGTTCAACACACGGAGTAATGCAAACTGATTTCTACCCACTGCTTTCACGATTTTTCTCTCGCGCATTGTTTCGTTTATTAAGTCAGCGATATTCGAATCTTTCACGACGTTACCATCTATAGTCACGATTCCGTGCTCGTCCCAACTAAGTTTATCGAGCACAGCTTTTCGAAGCAAATGTTTCATCAGTAAGTGTGCATGCTTATGATAAGATTTTGGTACGCTTTCCAGTATTTCCTCGATGCTTTTCATCATATGATTATGCTCGCTCGAAATTTCGAAATTTTTTGCTGTAATATCTGTGTTACTATTGGAATGATGGCGGTGGTTATCGGATGTTTGCGTGAGATCGTGAATGCCTCTCTGTACATTTTCCACCTCTCGCTTTCGTCACGAGGCCATCTGAAATTGAGAATACGACTCATCTCCGCATCGAGTCGTTAGATGAGTTTCCGGGGTTTGTGTTATTAGAGGTGTTATCCGAATTTTGCGGTACTGCTATTTCTTTTGACTCTCCGTCAACGAACGATGTTGGATTCTGACATAGCTGATGCTGCATTCTCTCCAGATTTTCCATCGAAATTAAAACCATTTTTTAGCCCTCTCCATAACGTTTTACCTCTACTATTTCGTTCCTTCGATAATTAGCGATAATAAGATCGATAATATAGGTCCGATAATATAGGGTAAAAATCTGCTTCGCTGCACCAACAGCTTTCTTCTATTCTTCCAATTACCGCGTTTTGCAACGCAGAGCTTTTCTGTATTTGGTTAACCGGTTTTTTTCACTCCGTTCGAGAGAGACGTTATCTTTGAGTGTATTAAAAACACATTCACAGATACAACGAATTAATTTTTCATCAGCGCTATGTAAGAAGGTTGTGCGTTGATTTTTGTCAATGATTTTTTTTCAAATGATAGAGCGCCGCGAGGAGACAGGCGTTTCTCTTACCGATCGAATGTGTGGCGATTTTCGTCGCTCTGTGCGATTTCGCGTCATCCACCTTCATCGCGAGAAAAATCTACGACTGATACACGCGATTAGCCGTATTCAACTTTTATACGTATCCACTGGAAAACGATCTACGCGGCACGTAGGCGTAATGAAACGTATCCTCGGGAAAAATACACGTTCGAAATCGATACTCGTCCGGAATTGATTGTTTCAGATCGAGCAACAAATACCCGTGAGGCCTCGATGTGGCATCGTAGTATGCCTCTTCTAGAAATTTCGGATCGTCGGGATAGACTTGACGCGCTAAATGACGAATTTGAGCACGATCACGTGGATTTTTGAAAACGACGATGTACTATAATTCGCGTTAAGCGATATATCGCGCTGTCCACGCCCCTGGTGGAATAGGTTCTGCGAGATAAGAATAACACTGAGATTCTTGTGATGACTGCCTTTGGTAAAAAGATTTACGATCGCGTCGCACGACGACGATTCTCTCATAAGATCGTCGATTATCACTAATTTCGGAGAAAGCGGATCGTTCGAGTAATCTTCTGGACGGGGTAATTCCTCGCGAAATTCAATTATATTCTTCTTCTTCGCCGTTTTAGTATTGCTACATCCCCAGGGCTGTTCTTTTACGCGTATCGTATTGTAATCGACGATAGGCTTCTTGCCATTCCGCGTAATAAAACAAAATTCTCTCGAAGCACACGTCGGACATGAGAGATAAATTCCTGAGAAAAGCCTTCACGAAGACCGTCTTCCCACAACTAGTCGGTCCGCATACGATCGACGTCCAAGGATGTTTCCAACGCACGTCCATTTTACGAAATGAGCAAACGATTTTCGTGCGCAATTTCAAAAGCAAAAAGGAAAAACGTCATTTTCGTTGATTTCTAGAACGCGTGAAAAAAATAATTTTAAGAGAAGATAAGCTGATCAACGCGACGACAGAGCCCCCTTCGCGCGGCGGGTGAGTGCTCGTGCCAGCGTACCCCCGCGTGAGCTTGTCAGCGAAGAGCACCGCGGCTGGCGAAAAGCTGATCTCACCGCGGCGCGACGCATAAGCTTATCTTCGCGCGCGTCAAAGAGATTTGCGATCGGTGTATATTTCTATCGTTAAATGAGTACGCGACATCGTCGTCGATAAGCTTACCAATGCCACTACCGCGATGTCGCTGCGAGGAAAAGCTTTTTATTGAAATCGGAAAAAAAAAGGTTGGTTAGAATTAAGTAATAAATCACTTCTTATTTTCCTTCAAGTAAAAAAATATTTTTATTCGATACTTTTCCTAAAAAAAGAGGAAAGGAGAAAAGGAAACATATGTAATTTAAAATTTTTTTGTTTATATTTTTGCTAACTCTTATACATAAAATTCAATTATTTTTAGAAATAATATAATATATTTTTATTATAATTAAATATTTACATTTTTTTATTTTTACATTTTTACATTAAATTATTTGATACAATTTAATAAAATGCTTTTTTCGTAAAAGAGGGATACTTAGACTATTTATTATTTACAAAAAAACTTATATTTATGTTTTTCTTACATAATACTTAAATATTATACTACATGAATAAGCGGAAAACTCGCGAGCTTAAAATATAAGTGAGAGAAAGAAAAAGAAGAAGAAGACGTTATTCTCTTCTGAAGCCATACGGAAGGGAATAACGATTATTAATAAATTTATGTTTTACCAATACCGGTGCCCACGTCTTCGTTTCGTTTCGCGTTACGATTTCGTGAAACGCTGTGCGATGAATTGCGCTAAAACGCAAATTTATCGCTACCCCGTCCGTTTCTTCTTTTTCTTCTTCTTCTTCATCGCGTCTTTCTCTCTCATCTATCTATTATTAATTTTCTAATACTATTAAAATTTATAATACACGAGTTCTTATAATTTAACATTATTTTCTTAACTCTACAGATCTCGTGTCGGCGACCTTCCGGTGTACGAACGACGTACGCGTAGAATTTCGGGCCTCCGGACACGAACGATTCGATAAAACTGCCCCGGCCGTAGCTCTCGAGCTCGTCCTTCATATCGCCCAGAAAATTTTCCATACGCGACTCGTACTCGCTCTGTTCGCCTCTGTTTACATAGATACACGAGTCTGTATCACAATATAAAACGCGACTACCTAACTTCTCTAAATATTTATATAATATTAGTCGCGCTTGTACCGTCGTCCAAGCCGCGATTACCGGGTTGGTTTGCAGAGAAGGAGGCAACCGTCTCTTCGCTTAGTCGTCACGAAACATATATTACCTCGTTGACAGGTAATATATTGGTTATTTCGTGCTCTGAACTCGTGAGCAACGCTGCCAAATCGTATTTTTTTCGATCTCTGCATTAGGCAGATTGGATGGCCGAATTTATCCCAGAAAGAATTCAGGCAGAGCTTTGCGACCGACCGTAAACCAGGATTTCGGGCGATATTATTTTTATCGAGAACAATACCTTCGGTTTTTTCGTATTCCCGAAGGTACTGTTCCTTACTCTCGTCATCCAGGCATTCGCTCGGCCATCCGCTAGCTTCCTGCTTTAATTTCAAAAAACTGTTGATATATTCGGCAAACAAACCACCCTGCTTCGTACGAGGATCGAACCGCGTGACTTTAAACTGCCATATTTCGCTCACGTTCGTTACGAGATAACCTTTCTCGAAAGCCTTGCGCAATTCGCAGAATATCCACGCTCCTACGAATTCACGATCGGCGGGGAGATCGTGAGTGCACTCGGCCTGCGAGAACGTTTCGCAGCAACTACGGCACAGCCCGAACAACAATTTACTTTGTACGCGGTACGGGAGTACAGGGTGAAAAAGATCGCGTGGAGGAAGTACTGTGCACCGAATGATACCCTCGACACAATCGAAATTAAAATTCGGAGCTGCGCCAATCAGCTCCGAACACTGTTCTCCGATATAAATCGTTGGCTGGCCTAACGGAAAGTACCCGTTTTTAATATGTATGGATACAGAGAACATACATCCATGTAGCGTATTTTCTCCGTACCTGTAACTTCGTATCGAGTTACGATATTTTCCGTACGACCACCAAAGAACGCCTCGCGAGGGTCGAGAGGAGAGTTGATCAATATCGGATGGCTTTCGAGAAAAGTGCGTATCTCGTGATTTTCGCGCTTTTCTCGTAAAAATTTGCACTCCTATTTCTCTATCACCCTATATCCTCGTTGTCGAAGACGCCATGTCATTGCGAGAGTTCGTTCGTATCGTGCGTCGATTGTACCTTCGCGCGACACCCCGGACGTAAGTTTTCTTTCGCGATTGATTTGATAACAGCTGGGACAACCATGCCAAAAACAACGGGCGAATAATATCGTGCGTCACGTATTGGACCAATATAATTTTGATTGTTCAACGTATTAAACAAATGAGGAAACAAACTTTTGCCCAGAGTATCCTGCAGCCCGAAAGCCTTGGGTAACTCCGACAATCGCATAGGTATTGGGTTGTCCGGAAAGTTCGTGCGTATTTCTCAACAGATGTCGTTTGAAGGCGAATATCATATGTTTATGTCGATGCGATGTGTCAGATGCTTTCGTGTTTTGATTAGTGACATTTCAAAGCATAATTAGTGATATTCATTATCCCAATAAATTAAAAACGGTTTACTTGAAATCAGCTTAAAGATGGAAGGAAATAACGTGGTTTTTCGATGCATAACGCTTTTTTATTTCCGCAAAGACAAGAACACGACACAAACTCGAAAAAAAATATGTGCCGTATACGGGGAAGATGCCGTAAGTGATCGCATGTGCCAGAAGTGGTTTGCTAAATTTCGTTCAGGAGAAATGAATATTGAAGATGCTCCTCGCTCTGGCCGGCCAGTCACCACCGATGTCGACCAAATTACAGCTTTAATCGATTCCGATCGGCAAATCACAGTTCGGGAAATCGCAGCAAGGTTAAACATTGGCAAATCAGTTGTTTCCGAACATTTAAACAAGCTCCAGATTATAAAAAAGCTTGAGGTTTGGGTACCGCACGACTTAACTGAAAAAAATCGTATTGATCGCATTTCCATCAGCGATTTGCTATACAAACGCAACGAATACGATCCATTTTTGAAGCGTATCATAACAGGCGACGAAAAGTGGATAATTTATAATAATGTCGAGCGTAAAAGGTCATGGAGCAAGCGAGGTGAACCGCCATCGACCACTCCGAAGGCAGGTTTACATCCAAAGAAGGTAATGCTCTGCATTTGGTGGAATTGGAAAGGAATAGTGTACTATGAGCTACTACCGAACAACGAAACCATCGATTCGGACAAGTATTGTTCACAGTTGGATAAATTGAAGGTGGAAAATTATTGGCGCTTGGCTGGGATGTTTTGCCTCATCCACCATATTCCCCCGACATTGCTGCTGCTGCTGCTGCTGCTGCTGCTGCTGCTGCTGCTGCTGAGATTATCGGCTTATTTTTCGCAATAAGTTTATTACAGTTTTTTAAGAATTAGGATGTTTTGGGGGGATTATTTTTTTCAGATTAATTGTGTGAATCCGATAATCTCATCGGTTCGCAATTTATTTCTGAAAATTAATTCGATTTAAATGAATGTATATTATATAGTAGTTCAACATTTTAACTCTCGGACCGGTAAGGCCCTTCGTTATTTCAAGTTTTAATATAAACGGTCTCGTTTCCAATTATATTGTTTAAAATAAAAAATAAAAAAATTATTACCTTCATTTCCAAAAGGCACGTAATATCTGCTACCTTCTTTCTCTGTTGTCTCCTGTGTTATTTCCTCCTCCTTCTCCTCCTCCTCCTCCTCTCCATCATCGCCGTTATCATTGACGTTGATATTCTCGGAGATGACTTTCACGTTATCGGCAGCATTATCGTCGATGTCATCATTATCGGCATCATCATCATCATCATCATCATCATCACCATTATCATCAATATCGATAATGCTATCCTCCTCTTCTTCCTCTTCCTCCTCCTGCTCTTCCTCTTGCTCTTCCTCCTCCACTTCTTCCTGTATCAATTCCTCTTCAGTTTCCTGAGCTAAAAAGTAATTTTTATTATTATTATTTTTTTAACTCTGTATATAGCTAACTCTCTTGATATATTCATCTAATTTATTTTTTTAAAACTTACACGTTATGAAAATTGTGGAACCCAGTGAGACCAGTGCTCTGGAATCGGCTGGACTCACACCGTCATCCCCATCAATGTTATCGTCATCAACGTCATCATCATCATCTAAAACAAAATTGATTTTATTCTTTATCGCATATTACATCTATATTATACGAACTAGATTTCTTGGGTATTTGCGAAATACCTACCGATTACAATGACGGGGACGTCATGCGGAGGCGGAACATTGTTTTCCTCTTCGATTCGTGCTCTTCCTAGAAAAAAATAAAATATTTTAATATTCGGGATTTCTATAATCGATTAGTTAATATTTATTTCTCTAAAACTTACTCGCTGGTACTCCCTCCTCTTCTTCTCCCGCAGGGCGACGACTCCTTAAAGCGAGTCGTCCTACTGGCCGACCCCTGCAATGCGGTATCGCACGCTCCACAATACTGCCGGCTTCTATGAAATAAATATTATAATTTAATTATAATATTTATTAATTATAAAGTCAGCTTTTATTTCTAATATGTATTAGATTCTATTTTAAAAATTATTACTGCTTACCTCTTAGTCCAATGCGTCGCTTGAAGTCAGCTATGTGACTTCCAGCGTCATCCTCCTCGTGACCAAAGCACTCGCGTATTTCGAGATGACGTGCGATTATATTTTTTAGTCTCTCGTCATCACCGCAATGCCCTAGTTTGTGCATAACACACACTAGTGTACTGGAGCACTCACCAACAAAATTCCCGAAAACGGAATAATTTTTTTCATCGTTATCTGACAACTTTGTCAGATAATCGCCAGCAACTGATTTTTTATTTAAGTTGCTAACTACGATGAAAAATTTCCCTAGCAACCTGCGAAGTTCCATTTTTAAGCAAAATTAAAAACACACAAATTGTAAAATTCACTTCAGAGTTTGAACGTAAGACTAAACTTTAGCTCGATCAGGGCGTGCTATTTATGCTTGTAGCGATATTCATAAAAATTCCTCTTCCACGAAAAGATTCGCTAAAAATTCTTAGTTCCTTCATAGGCCGATAGATTTTTGACGATTTTGGTAATCGACCGCCTCCTTTACTAGAAGTGATTTTCTCATAAAATTTAAAGAAGCGGGGATGACAAAAACTTTTAAGTTATGAGCATCCCTATAACCAATCTAACACCTTTTCTGATCCCATACAAATTATCACGAAAAGCATCGCCCCCCCCCCTTTCGCTTTTACCCTAATAAAACCTTTAGCTCTCGTTTTCATTATTACCCAGAGAAGTTTTGCCTCGCTTTACAATTTTTATTATTACGACGAATCTCATGTTTTAAATTTTTCCTTCTGCTTTTTGTATTTTCTTATTGGAAAGGATTCTCACACAATATTAATCTACGACTGATAAACATTAAACCTTACAGCAAAAAATATAATTTTAATGGAAATTTCTGTCTCGCTTGATCGACAATATCAGTTGGTTTTTGTTTGTTTTTTCTTCTTCAAGTCTCGTCATGAGGAAAAATCATGGTGAACATTGAACACTCCCCTCGTTTAAAATTTGTCTCACGTTTTTATCAATATAACTAATATTTAATTTTTGTATCTTCTAAATTTCCATATATAATATTATACTACAAGTTATTTTTTCCCACGCGAGTATACACAAAAGTTCGAAAAGAGGAAGACGAATAAATTTCCTACATTATTCCAATTGAATTCTACATTTTTGTGCCGTACATCTGTCACTTTAAATTAATGAATTTTCTAAAAGCAATAAAACCATTCGTAAATTTATTTTAAAGCGAAGACGTTTCATAAATTTCTTCTTGTCTTTTTAAAAGAAAGTCGGTTATTGTTGTACTAAATCTTATTCGTTAGAAACTATCCCACGATCCTAAACCCCACAATTCTTTTTTCCTTTATAGCAAAAAATTTTCATTCTTTTCACCTGGACGAATTCCTTCCTTCCCCGTCGTGACATAGAAAATGAGGAGAGGAATCGTATAACCTTTCGTTTCGCGCCTGTTCATTCCTGTTTGTTCTCGATTTATCTTGTTCTCACCCCCTCTCCTGACTTCTACGGGGTAAAGATTATTTTAAATTTTTAAGAAAAATTTAAAGAAAGTTTGTTTTTATTTTTTTCATCTGCGCGCGCAGAATAATTTTATTACGCAGCGTCGGAGAGGGTGGTGATGTCGACGGTACTAACGAAAATCCGTTCATTCGAGTCTCGTCAAGTACTGTGCTTCTTGTGTTTTTTTTTATTCGCCATCTTAGTTTGCTGAATTTGGTATTACTTCACAACGTAAGAACAATGGCCAGTCCAAAAAATACTAATAATTCGGACGTGAGCATGTACTCCATCCCCGATTCTTACAAGCTACGTAACGACATCAACGAGAGAAGAAATGCTCGATTTCATATGTTGTTAGCAACATCGTATGGTCTTAACAATTCTCATACGAAGATGATTCACGTAGGATTGCAAAGAACGAACGAAGAAATCTTCAAACCTGTTGTAAAATTGAGCGGACATAACGCAGACGGAATTTATTTTGACGCCGACTGCTGGCAACAGTTTCAAGATAACATGGAACTCATGAACAAATATTTAAGCAGCGATAACAGAGTGAAACCTAATTTTATTGTTATAAAAAGTATCACCATCAGCTTTACCACATCTTACGGGTCAAAATCAATATTGCTAGCGTATAAAGAAGAAGAGGAAAATTCCAACGAAAATTTTCGAAAAGAAGAGGACGCGCTCGATTCAACTCCTCCGGCGAAAAAACGGAGAACCTACGTAGCGGCAGTTGTAATGCAGAAAACCACCTTTCTCGGGCTGCAAAGCATTGTAAAGTGCGTTTAAAACAATTAGAATTTTTATCCGATAATGTTAATAAGTGTGCTTTATATTTAATTCAAGAAATCGAACTGAAATTACCCGCATGTTTTATTAATCAGGAAATTTAAAATTAACACTGCGTGGTAATTATGAAGATATAAAACGTAATGTGCGTTCACAAATTAACGACTTAGCTTTTTTTGATATGTATTTCAATATAATATTATATTTTTGGAATTATAATAACTTCGTTAAGATATAACGAAATTTTTCATATAATTCTCTCGAAGCGGAAATCTTTGGCTTAATTTTACTAAAACGTTTTTAGTTTATTCTTATACAAACTGTATGTATCTCTTCTTCTTTGAAAAAAATTTGTATCAATAAATATATTTTTATAACATAAACCCTCGTTTCTTAATTACTCGTACCTTCCAATAACCAACTTTTTTCTCTGCTTATTTCCACGTTATATAATATATATATAAACTTTTAAATAAAGTATAAGAAGTACAATACAATTCATAAAATCCTTGCCATACACCATAGAAATCATACTCTCACTCGAACGAGTGAGTCGTCACACCGGAGACGACACGACGCAACTGCTGAACATGTTCGTTCCTGTTTTACCTCCCTAAAATTCTTCCGAACAAAGCAAGTCTCTCTCTAGGCCCGCAAATTTTCGTATAAGATCTCCTTTCTCATGCATTAATAACATTCACTGAATCGCCTACACGTCGGAGACGTTGCCCCGCGACAAAAAAAGCGACCGTCATAAAATTCGACCGCTATTCATCCCCCGCTGTTCATACTCTAACCTCGCGACAAAAGAATACTGCAGTCCCAATTTCCTCACCATTTTTCAAACCTCCATTTTGTCTAAGGCTCTCTACCACCCACCCTCTCCAATCACCTTTTGAGTATGGAGCGAACCAATCAGAACACACCATTTAATTACCCTATTACCCCCTCCCTTCACTCCTCGACCAATCAGAACGCGCCCTTTCTCCAGACTGACCCGTCTAGGCCGCGCCCACGGCGCCGGAGGGAGACGTGGAGGGAGTTTGTTTTGATTCCCCATGGCTCATCAGCTCTTCTTTTAATTTATGTTATTGTTAACATAAAATATATTGTTTTCTTATTTTATTAAACATCTAATTTTTGCGTCGCAATGAAACTTATAGCTGTATTTTAAATACTTACAGTACTTATACAAAAAAAAGTTTAAATTAATTTTGTCATTATATGCTTTCCAAATTTTAGTATTGTAATGAAAAAATATTAACAAATAAAATAAATAACTTTAAATACGAAGCGCCGCTACGGTCTGAATGTTAAAATGTTGATTATATATATTCATTTAAATAAATTAATTTCAGAAATGATAATTGCGTGGCAATATATATTACAATTTTTTAAGATTAAATTTGGAAAATTTGGGGGTATTATTTATATTTCAGATTGATTACGTTGAAAGACCGACAATCATCATTTCAATTTAAATACATTTGATATGACATCTTCGAAGTAAATGACAAATAGTTCAAAAATCTTAGCAATGCTATTATACCATGGGAAGTTAAAGCATTATTACAATTAGGTGAGAATTTCTGCTTGCCAACGTTCAACATTAGAAACACCATGATTGAATTTATAAAACACATCGAACATAATTTTGCCAGATTAAAATTATCAAACATTAAGAAATTTAGAAACAGAATTTTTCCTTTAATCAAGGCATAAAGCAAGCATGTGCTAATAAGACTAACGTAGAGAAGATAATTTTTTCTTTAATCAAGACAACGACAGCATTTGTTAAAGCAATCCACATATTATTTTTACAAGGGCGGATAAAGGTATATGGTGGTGACACTTGACAAGACAGAATACGTACAAAAAATGGAAACTCTACTGTCTGAGACTTATAAGACACTGATACTAAGACTTATTGACACATAATCCAGTTAACAAATTGTTAACACAACTTAAGACATTATTAAAGGGATGGAAACAGCGCGGTTTTGTTGAGAATTCAGTTTATAATAAATCTTAGCATAAATTGAACGCTTTAAATCTTGTTGCGCCTCTTGCATATGGTCTTCCGAAAATACACAAGATAGGTTATCCACTTCATATCATAATTTCTTCTGGAGAGCTCTCTCTATAATCTAGCCTCTTTTTTTAAATGTATTACAATATACCAGTAGCAAACAGTTTTATTAAAAACAGTTTTCATTTGACTAAACATATTCCTAATCTAACAATCTCTGACAACGAAGTTCTTTTATCTCTTGACATGGTTTCGTTATTTACAAATATACCTATTGATTTGGTTTTTACAGGCATAGAGAGAAGATGGCATCTCATTGAAAGAAAAATAAACATTCCCAAAAGTGAATTTTTAAAAGCGTTGGAATTAGTTCTTAATTCAACAATTTGTAGTTTCAACGACACATTTTATAAACAGACTTTTGGTGTTCCGATGGGTTTACCGTTATCACCTATCGTGTCGGATATTGTCATGCAAGACTTTGAAATGAAAGCATTACAGAGACTTCCAATTACACCATCCTTTTATGTAAAGTATGTTGATGATATTGCGTTAGCATATGATGCGTCACACATTGATACATTGGTGAACACCTTCAATTCATTCCATTCCAGATTAAAATTTACTACTGAGGTGGGGACAGGTTAGATTTTTTTGATATCAGTTTAATTAAAAAAGGAAATTCTCTTGTTCAAAATTGGTATCACAATCACTACTTTTTCTGATCGTTATTTTAATTATTTTTCTAGACATCCTTTATGCCAAAAGTGGGAACAATCAACAATCATTGGTTTAATTGAGAGTTCTATCTTTGTCCCACCCTGTTTACCATCAAGAGAATTTTGAATTAGTAATAAAAATTCTTTTAAACAATGGAAATTCACTGAAACTCATATTTACTGAAATCAAAAATAGGTTGTCAAAAAAGAGTTTGAATTTACAGAATGATACGTATTCTTTGGACCCACTATACATAAATTTGTTTACTAAATTGTGACGTTGATATTAACCTTTTTTCTTATTTTTATTTTTATGTCAATAACTATTTAATAATATTTGTCAATAACTTTATCATTTTGACTGTTATTGTATCTTTGACTGTCGACACCACAAGTCCTTTTCGTGAAGCCACGAGAAAACGCTTACATGTAAATAAATATAATAGAAAATTCAGACAAATGATTGTAATAATTCTCTAATTTTTGTTTCGTGTTTCTTTTGAATGACTACACAGCAAATCTGACAATTTGATGAGCGATGTGATTCTACGTACTTCTGACGCATATGACTTCGGTTTTTCTTTATGTAAGTTTTATGTTATTATTATATAATGTAATAATTTTGGTATTCATTGGGCTATTCATTACATAGCTAATTTGGCATTTGGATAAAGAAGAACGAACTAATTTGTTGGGAATCATCAACTTGGAATTTGCGTTAATTAATTGTAATTTCGTTTTATATTTTATATTGATAAGGACCTGAATTGAAGGGTTAAAACGTATATTTTATTTGTTTTGTTACATTCACACAAAAAATAAATAATTTTTGTGCATCCAAATAGCTGATGTAGGCTCTGATGGGCTTTTTTTACATTTTTCACTAAATAAGACATTTATGATGGAAACAAGTTGGCAAAATTGAATTTAAACTAAAATTATTAGAAAATATTCAGAAAATACGAAAATTAAAAAATGAGAAATTTCAGGGGTTCCACCGAATTAAAATGTAGTGAGCTAGTGATAAAAATTGTTTCTTACACTTATTGCTGAAAAAGTGACTTTGCTAAAAATATTCTGGCAAAATAATCTGTCGTAATTAGTTTACACTATAATAATTTTATTTTAAAATAGAACTTGGAAAGATTTTACCTTTCAAACTGATTTTCGCAATCTACGTCCATTTATTTCCTTTTACCGTTCGATGGACCATGCAACTGACAGTCAATAAATCAAAAACATTTATCAGACCAATTCCATTTTCAACTTTCCCTCAGGACATCTATGTTATGATATTAAGGTAATCGCATTTATTAATTTTATGGCTCGCCCGAGCGTGTTGGAAGTAGGAGAAAGTAACGTAACTCGCGAAAATTGGCTAGAAAAAGATTTTAAAACAATTAAAGCTCGAAAAATTTTTCGAGCTTTAATTGTTTTAAAATGTTCTTGAGATATATGTCTTTTAAATCTTACTTAAAAATTATCTGTATCCTTTTATCAGTTTGAACTCGACTTTCATAAAAAGTATCCAGAAAAAGATTCTGTGTTAGTATTTGCTTGAGAATGATATATCCCTGTTTTAGAGCAATTGATGATAGCAGAAATTAAAGATACATATAAAAAGTTATTGAAACAATTGATGGAAAGTTATCTTTAGGTTTGTAAGAGCATTTTCATTTCATGGCTTGTTCCTTATCTCAAAAATATGCTTTTACAACTCTTGTATTTTATTATAATCAGCATCTGCTTTGACATTATTTTTATTACCTCATGATTCTATCTAGAGATAAAATCAAATGTAACTCAGGAGAGAAATTAATTGCTAATGTTACGGAAGCTCGGAATGCTTTTATCCTACAAACAAGTGTAAGTAAAATTATTTTTGAATTAATATAGTGTTCTGATAATGTATTTTTATCTCCTATACATTTTTATTATAAATATTGAATGTTTACGAAGAAGCGTTAGTAGTTACTTTTTGGTCCAAGGAATTTAGCTTCTCTTTCAAAATACAGGGTGATTAAAAAAAATCGTTTGTCTTTGAAATGTCATGTTCCTGACTTAATTCCAAGACGATTTTTCTTTTGCCAAAATTTTGTTCGAAGTTTAGTTCTTAAATTATAAGAGAAAATAGCGAATGACGAGACGCGTAGAGAAGGTAGCCAGGGGCGGCGTGATTCACGTTGAACGCAGACGGTACGGGAAATTCTCATTGCGATCAGACGATCGCTACACTGCGTAGGCATGCATATGCGATCGCATTCTCCCTCTCACACACACACACACACACACACACGCACGCACGCATGCAAGCATGCACACACACAAATTTATTTTATAGAAATTTGATGACTTTATTTTCTGCTTAAAAATAAAGAAAAACTTACATTTCCACATGGATCATGTACAGTTCCACACAAAAATATTTATGTTAAACTTGCATTTTGTTATATCTTGGTTTGTACGGGAAGGGTGCGCGATAAAAGATTCAAGTCCTCACACTCCATTCACTGATGCTTTATTTTTCTCTCGTTCCAAAAGATTAGCGACGAGCAGAAAAAGACCCCGCCATGAGGCGAGCACGCACCACCTTGCTGTTTCCTTTCCGTTTGCGCTTGCGCCGTCTCGTGACGTCACTCGCGTACATGTAAATGCTCGCGGGTGTATCGGCGCGGCAATATTCGGTCTATATAAATGTACGAACGCACCTAACACATTTCTCTTGCAAATTTAATTCAGCTATCGTTCATACTAACACAGAATGCACATAGATTGTCAATTAGTCAATAAGTGATCGAAAATCACTCGAAGAAAGAAACATACGACGTGTTTACTCGATGATAGCATCGATTGATTTTAATAGCGAATCTGTTAGTTAATTACTATGAATAACTACCAATTAATTATTCGTCGACTGCAAATCACTCGAAGAAAAAAGCACACGATTGTTTATTAACTTACGACGCGTACTCGATAGCAACCAGTCGATCGATATCAATCGGCAAATTCGAAACAGAGTGCATTGCACTCAACGCTCGAAGCGTGATTGACTGATTAATAAGGACAAAAAATGTACGTTTTGAAGTATTCGTAACATCAAGTGAATTAAGTACAATCATAAAGAAAAAATCAATTTCGTACGACATTACATAAAATGTAAGAAATATTGACTTATTTCGAAAAAAATCAATATCAGAACATTTCATGTTATAATATCGATTTTTTTTCCGAATGAATTAATGCTCTTTACATTTCATGTAACGCTGTATCTTATTGATTTTTTGAATCATATAAATTTTTGAATTAAATAATATTATAAATTTTTTGACTGATTTAAATGAATGACATAAATTTTATAAAAGATGCTCGAAATGTCCATCGTCCATTCTAATGCAGGCTCTTATGCGTCTCAATAATTTCTTTGCACGTTTTTCATAATATCTTCTTCGATGGATTCATACGGCATATCGCAATCTTGTATCGAGATCTTCTATGTCTTCGGAAAGTTACTTATAAATTAATTCCTTGCAATATCCCCAAAAAAAAGAATCCCCAAGATTGAGGAACTTACGGACCAACGTATTGGGCTATATTGACTCATCCATCATCTAGGAAATTGTTAATTTAAATAATCCATCACAATTCTAGCGTATGGCCTCGCACCGTCTTGCTGAAATACAATCTTATCTCTTACGAATAATAGGACTTCTTTTAAAAATTCTGGTAGATTGTCCCTTAAAAATTCCAAATATGTTTCTCTATTTAAAATATCTGAGAAAACAACTGGACCCAGTATCTGAATTCCCATAATTCCTGTCCAGACATTCATCTTCCAACGAATTTGGAAGTTTCTGTTTCGCGTAAGTCGCATAGGGATTTTCATCGCTCCATAAATGTATGTTATGCGAATTAAATATCCCTTCTTGCGTAAATAGCGATTTATCGCTGAATATAATTCGATATGGAAATCTTGAATCTCGATCTACTTGTCTTAAAAAGTTTTGACAAAACGTTTTCTTTAGAAAATAATCTTCTGGTCGTAATTGTTGCACAAGGATATAATGAAAAGCATGCAACTTTTCTTCTTGTAATGTTCTCTGAACAATCGAAAACGATAATCCGTGTTCACGAGCAATAATTCGAATACTCGTTTCAGGATTTCGCTCAACAGCTCAAATAATTTCTTCCGTATTTCGCAACTTTTTTGCGAAACGATCTCTTCCAACGTCATGTTTATTTGGTAGAACACTGCCAGTTTCGTACAATCTTTGAATCACTTGGAGTATGACAGCTGCCGACGGATATCTTTGAAGGTTCGGATACAATTCCGCGTACCACCTAGCAGCAGGATAATGTTGTCCTTGGTACTTACCCAGTACTATGAGCATATCGTAACACTCTTCATTTATATAAGCCATGTCATCCTGATAAATAATCAGAAGATGACGCATAGAAGACTTTGATTTCTCGTTTCCGATAATCTCTCGCTAGTACGAATCTCTGAATATCTTTCGCTTCCAGATCGAAGAAATATTGAGCGACGTATCGATCGCTTCATATTTTATACGATCTCCGCGGTTGATCGATGCCCCTTCCACGACCCCTCCCGCGAATCGAATTATTGCATGGCTCGCGAGACCACGCGATTCGCAGGAGAGGTTGCGGAGGGGGCACCGATCACTTGCAATTCCCAAGAAATTTGCGAAATTATTCGAGCTGTTGAGCAAAATCGAAACGAATCTGTGCGTGGAAGACTCGTACATGTGGGCGCTAGGTACAGACTCCGTTGGCGCATCATCGAAATGGCGTTTGAAAGCCGTATTCTGACGGGCGCAGTGATAAATTCTAAACATATCGAGCTTCGCCGATTCCTCGAAGACGCGAGCGAAATTGTGCTCGAGCATGTGCATAATGTAATGCAACGATATGACTATAAAAATAAACACTGTTTTTAATGGCGAGTTCGTGGCGGGTGATAAACGCACGAACAAAAGTATCGCCACCCGAAACTATAAACTACAATATATCAATGCATCGTTTTGCGCAAGTGATACGTGTCACGCGTCGTCGAGCCTACCCTAGTAGCTGGAAGAGTTTCAAGAATACGATAGTGGATGGACATTGTCGCGAATATTAAATTTAATGGTGAACGCGAATAAACACAATTCTCTGCGGGCGGGATGTCATAACAAACTCCCGCGAGAAATTATGCTAAAGAGAGCGGTAATCAACGTGCAAACCGCAGACAATGCGTGTTTTGGTCTGTTGTTGCCGCTATACACCCGGTTAAAAAAAAATATGGAACGGGAATCCTTGTATCCGCATTATACGTCGGTTCTAAATCTCGGAATTTCCAATGACGTTGAGTCAAATTAAGAAATTTGAAACTTTGAATGACATTTCCATCAACATCTACTCCAATGAGAAGGGGATTGTGCCGATACGACTCACCGACCGAAAAAGGAGTAAGCACGTAAATCTCTTATACGTGGAGAGTAACAACGCGGGACATTTTGCGGTCATCAAGAATCTATCTCGATTAGTCAGCTCATAAATTAATAAAAAGGAGCATAAGAAATATTTCTGCAATACGTAATAATAATAATAATAATAATAATAATGATAATAATATAATATATAATATGATATATAATATTATATATATATATATATATTATATATATAATATAATATATAATATAATTTTTTTTTTTCAGATGTTTAGGTGCCTCCGTCAAAAGATGTTAAAACAACATCCATGAATTTACTAACATCTCTAGACTTTCTGACCAATTATGACAAATCTCAGCTCATACCATCATCTAGATGCAGATGCTTAGGATTCATATTCGATTCCGTCTATCAATCAATCGCCATTCTGCCGGATAAGAGCTCTTTTTCCTGACAGATTGATTTTTGCGAAAGTCGCATTGTACTATAACGGAATTCGCGAGATTGATTGGATCGCTGGTTTTAGTTTTTCCGGCGGTATAAAACGAGCTATATGCACTGCCGGAAAAACTAAAACCAGCGATCCAATCAATCTCGCGAATTCCGTTATAGTTATTGTTAAAAAACCGTTATAGTTAAAAAATTTTTCTTTCTCAAAAATTCTTTAGCCCTGGAATTCTTTTCAAACTACTTGAAGCAGATGGCGATTTCCTCTTATTTATGAATGGATTTTGAGTTGTAGCTCCAGGTCTTCTCAGATTCTGAGCAGTACATCCTATCCGCTCAGAGCCCTTCATCTGCGGAATATTTTCTGACGCGTCCGTAATCGACTGGACAGCCTCTTACGGGAAGCAACGTATTCACGGCTGGTGGTCGCCAGGGGACAAGAGCCTTCATATTAATGCCTTAGAACTAAAGGCAGCTTTCTATGCATTGAGGTGCTTCGCCAGCGATCTTTTCAATACCAATATCTTACTGTGGATCGATAACACCACTGCCATTTCTTATATTAATAAATTTGGTTCTATCCTCTTCTATCTAATATTGCCAGAGAAATATGGTAATGGAATGAAGCGAAACATCCATCTCTTCGCCTCCTATATCGCTTCATAGACAATGTTGCGGACAGTGAATCACGCGTGGAAAATCCTAACATGATATGGTCCTTGTCGACCCAAGTTTTCGATCGAATTCAAGCATCGTTTGGTCCATTTGATATCAACCTTTTTGCATCTCTGATTGACGCCAAAAATGAGATGTATGTCTTCTGGTTTCCCGATCCAGGCTCTTGAGCTACCGACGCCTTCAGTTTGTCCTGGCATTCTTTCTACTTTTACGCTTTCCCTCTCTTCATTCTGCTTCCTAAGATATGACGCAAAATATAAGATGACGAAGCCACAGGGATTTTGATTCCTTGGTGACCATCTGAACCGTGATTGCCCATGTTCTATCGCCTTTTAATCTCAAGTCTGTTGTTCTCCGCTTTGTCTCAATCACTCTTATCCTCTCCTTCCAGACCTCAGCATTCGGAATGGAGAAGCCTTTCCTTGGCAGAAGTTATCAGGCAGACACTGATATTACAGTCGGTTTCTTCAGTTCTAGAGGTCATGATTGCCTCCTTGTCTGCAGCGACATCAGTCAATATTCTCGACCCTTAAAGACCTGGTAGAACTTTTGTCAGAATCACCAGATTACACCATTTGACCCGATTACCATTTGACCCTGAAGTAAACCAGGTTCTCGAATTTTTATCTCGAAAGTTAGAAAATACGAATTCGTATTCATCCTTTAACACTATGCTATCAGCAATCTCCCTTATCTTTAATAAAGCGATTGGCCACTCTTTGATCAAGCGGTTCGGAAAAGGAGTCAGTATCATCAAACCTCGTTACGAATTTATTTGAAATCCGGCTCCTGTAGTTGAGAAATTATTGTAGCATACATCTTTCCTTATGAATCTTTGTCTCTTGATATTATCTCAAGAAAGTTAGTTTTTTTTTTAGGTTCGGGAGCGACAGCGAGCGCAAACCTTAGCGGCGATAAAGATTTCGCATATTTTCCGCGAAGAAAATAAGCTTATTATTAAAATTCCAGATCGATTAAAGATCTCAAGCGCAACTCTTGCTTACCTTTGTGTTTCCCTAATTATCCAAATCTTTGTATAGTAACTATTTTAGAATATTATCTACAGCGTACTAAGCCTCTGCGTTCCTCTGAAGTTGGAATGCGCGAGACCTCTGAAGTTGGAATCCAGTCAATAAGCCGCTGGATTTGTAGAGGTTTAGAGACATTCAGGGTGCAAGGAGACCTCTTTTCAGCTCATAGCACCCAACATGCCTCTACTTCCCTAGCTGCAAAAAAGGGGATCTCTTTAGAGCTTATTAAGCGAGCGGCAGGCGAATCCCGAATGTTCGCGAACTTCTATAATCGCCCAATCGTCAATTCGGAAAGTTTCTGTACGAGGGTCGTTTGAAAAGTCCGTGCAAAAATAAAAACTACTTAATTTTTTGGGGTAAACTTTTTTTATTTTTCAACATAGTCACCTTTTAGGCTTATACACTTCGTCCAACGCTGCTCTAATTTGTTGATCCCTTCCGAATAATAGGATTTGTCCAAGTCTGAAAAATAGCCATTTGTTTCTGCAATCACGTCCTCGTTTCCATAAAATCTTTTTCCCGCCAGCCATTTCTTCATATTGGGGAACAAATAGTAGTCCGAGGGAGCCAAGTCTGGAGAGTAGGGGGGATGTGAGACGAGTTGGAACCCTAATTCCATTAATTTTGCGACCACAACTGCTGATGTTCTTTTTCGTCCATTTTTTGAAAATCACTCGACTTCCTCGATTCAAATGAATGCCAAACACAAACAAATAGACCGATCTGGCTGTAACTTGGTGTGTGTTCCTTCAAGAGATGCTACTAACTAAATCTAACCTTGATACGCGCCAGTAGTGCTATCTCTCTGACTTTGCACGGACTTTTCAAACGACCGTAATTCAGTTCTACTACCCTAAAACAGAATCTGGTTTTCTGGATGCATAGATAGTACTAGATACTTAACCCTAAGTATTATACTTAAGGGGAATAGATTCTGTTTTTTATTTTTTAATACTTATTTGTTATGTTACGTCCGGCGGACTCGCACGACTCTTTTCTTTCGTAGAGATCTGGAATTCGCCGAAACACAAAAATTTTATCTTCCTTTTTTTCCGTACACTAAAAACTAAATCAAGGGACCCGGTGTCTCCTCGTGAATGTTTCTCCGAGATAAACTAAATCAATAACATAAATAAGAAACGGCACGCAACGTTCGGGGATAGATGCTGGGTGGCGACGATGCATGGGCGGCTTATCGGCGCACGAGACGTGCGTTTTTCGAGATCATAAAATTTTGGAAGACACCTTCCCCTACTACAGATTCCTGTCAACATCCTTTCCTCCCCCAAAATCTTGACCAATCTAAGAGCAGAGGAAAATCCTACTACCAGCTAACGAAACCTATTCCACCAATCCAAATTTGAATAATCCGGAGCGATTAGTATAAAAATCGCGGTTCCGCAGCCCTCGAGGCAGATTCTCTTCCAAGTCCAGAGAGGGAGATTTGTTACTAAGTTCTCAGGCTATACTTCACGCGATTTTCCGATAAGTTAGAGAAGTGGTCGCGATACTCAAAAAGTTTCCGATAGAGTCAGTGAGTTCAATTGAATCATCAGGATTCAAGTTCAATTAAAAAGCGTTCAATTAAAAAACCTACGGAATTTCCTGATCGAGGAAGTCCGAAGCCGAGCCATAACACATTACACCTTCTCCGCAGTTGGGCCATCCCGCATATCGCCATCTCAGCAGTAAGATCAATTCCATCACTTTACATTGCGTGGTCCCTCCCCTTCTTTCCCCCTCTTTTTTGTTCTTTGGGGACCTTACTTTAAAGATAAAATTTGTAGTGCGTTCACGCCGTGCGTTCGCCCCTTGTCGTCGCCGCCTGATGAGAATCAGCCGATTGCGCCGACTCGCAGCCCGTGCCCGAGTTACCAACTTGATAAATCCGCAAAATCAATCGACAGTCCCGGAACAGATTCCCTCCGTACAGTTTTCCCTAGCAACATTCTCTCCACCCCTCGAAATTTCATACTCCCCCATCTCCGATTCCCTCCGCAGATTTCTCCCCGCATCCACCATCAACCCCTCCGATTGACACCACCCCCTCAACCTCACATATCCCACCCAATAGATACTTTCCCGCTGTCCCCTTTCCGTTTCTTTTCCACGGCGCCCAGCAACTCCTAGACTACTTGACCTATTTTACCTCCTCCAACCAAGACCAGGTAGTCGTGAGGATCACAAGATCCGATGGCATGTTCTCGGTTCCCGTAGCATCCCTCCTCGAGCCTTTCTCCCTCCAACCCCATGATCCTACCCAGTATTAATTACACTCCCTTCTCAAAATCGGGGGTTTCCACTCACCAAAACCTCCTTCTCTTTTTATCGTCCCGCTATTCTCTCCGTAACTCTTCTATCCTTCCACGATACCAAACACACACACGCACACGCATACGCACGCACGCACGCACGCACACACACACACACACACACACACACACACACACACACGTAAAAGCATATGTATAACAAAGGTTGAGAACCAAAAATTATATTACCTTTTAATTACCCGATAAAATTGCATTTATTTTTTCGTTTTTCTCAAAATGTATCACTCGAGTTTGTTTTTTTATTATATTACACAATCATTAAATTAACTCCCCGGTAGTTTTTTTTTTTAATATAACCACTCCTCGTATTCTTAAGTTTGCCCGCGATTGCACTTCGCCCTCTCTTCGGTCACTTGGATTAAGTTCCATGACCGAAAGTCAGGGCATACGGCCGTACTGGAGCAGCTAGTGTTAAAGTGCGTCCTCTCGGCGCACTGACCCAGTTTGAGCCCTTTTTTTTGAAAGTACGTCCGACTCGTATGTCCGTTTAGCGGAGCACAAGCAGAGGTTTCCACTTCGTCCTCCGTTCGACCCCCGACTCTTTAGAAGCCTCAGGACGAAGCAAAGCGCCTCCCGATTTGCGTCGGCCCTTCCCCACGGCTCCCTTGCGGTCCGGAGCTTGAACACGACCAAATCGGTCTAACAATTCGGTTCCTTGTTACGTTCACCCCCTCAGCTCTGCATGCGCGCGGAGCTTGGACGTAACAGAACTTGAAAAATTGGGAGCTCGTCCGGGATGAGAAAGTGCAATCTTGGGAAGCAAGAATGAGTACGAGTTCAAGTGACAAGTCAGAAGTAGAGAATCTTTACAAGACCGCGATAGAAAATTTGAGTAAGATAAAATCAGGTATACGAGGTCTATTCAAAAAGTATCGCGAATTTTGTGTTTTTTCAAAAATTATTTATTTATTCATGAATAAATAATCTATTCCGATTGGCCAATACTATTTTCTTCACTTCATCAATGTTTTCGTCTGTTGTTGACGTACTGTCGGGCGTCCGGCACGCTCTTCGTCGTTCACATCTTCTTGGCCCTCTGAAAACATTTTGTACCACCGATAAACGTTGCTTCGGTCCAAGGTAGCTTTACCATATGCCACAGTCAACATTCGGAATGCGTCCGCGCACTTAATTTTGTTTTTCACACAAAATTTGATACAGATTCTTTGATCCATTTTTTGGAATAGGCAAAAATCGAAGACGAGCCAAAACACGTGCAAGCAAAGCAGCTGTCAAAAATTAACTGAACATTCAAAATGGCCGAACTTGTCGGCATAAATAAGAGACATGAGTACCAACATAACGCCACAAAAAATCGAAAATCGAATATACGTAACCCGCGGAAATTCAAAATTCGCGATACTTTTTGAACAGACCTCGTACACGACACATTATCAACTTCTACTCTTATCAAACCCTCCGGATCCAAATCCGAAACAACAGAATTCCTATTCACCGAGTCGAGAATATTACTAACGCCATGATGGCGACTCACAACCCGCTCACTACGCTAAAATACGCGGTCGAAGCAGTACCCTTTTTTCGCCAGAATATTCCTATATTTTACGGAAGGATGCGAAGAGGCAAAATCTATGTTGCCTCCAGAAGCCGAATCGCAATTCACGAAAATTATAAGAACTCAAATAATCGGTGAAGCGCGTCGTACTATACAAGATCAAAATTTCGATACCGTAAGCCAATTAATTAATTTGAAACAAATTTACGGTCCCGCGAAAAATGTATCAACCAGGAGAATTAGGTTGCGTTTATCAGAAAAACGAAGATATTGTTACCTACGCGAACCGAGTAAAAATTCTAGGAAAACAAATATTAGAAGCACACAAAACCTCGGGAACCGGCCCCTCTGACCAAAATATTAAAGGGTCCTTAGAGAAGGACATGTGTAAATGCTTCATTCGAGGACTGAAACCAGAAATCGAACAAAGAATAACGAGAAATTTAGGCGTAATACAGGATACGATGGCCGACGCTTTAAGAATAGAAAGAGAACTGCAACAGATGACAGACTTACGACAAGGACGGACTGTACGGCCGGGCCCGAGTCCTTTAAAAGATCTCATAAATAATCCGAGAGCAAGTTGTCAGATATGTCATAAGGAAGGACATATCGCCACCGAATGCCAAAAACTAAAGACTTAGGAACTGAAATCTTAATCTATCAGATTTGTAAAAAAACGCGGAAACGGTACCGATAAATGTCGGTTGCGCGATCCCCGCTCTGCACGATCCGTGAACGCACTACAATCCAATGTAATTTCCTGTCAGTTATGCTCAAAGCCGGGGCATAACGTTAAAATGTGTCGAAATAATAATAATGTTAATTTCTCATCAAATAAAAATTCAGTTGTTTGCCAATGGTATGACAAATCCGGTCACCTCGCTGTCAATTGCTGGCAAAGGCAAAATTCCGAACGTAATTTCGATAATAAAAAAATTATTTGCCACACTTGCAATAATCCGGGGCATATTACTAGAGATTGCCGTTCAAAATTAAATCAACAGAATAATTCAAAAGACAGCGTATTCTGTCGTTATTGCAAAGAGACGGGTCATCTCCTCGAAGAATGCCAGTTGCGTATTGCGAGCAATAACCGGAGAAAGGCCCCTCATCAGAGAAACTCCGACGGTCCCTCGAAGGCGAGTGTGCAACAGGGGCCCGAATCCCACACCCGTCGGCGTCACAAAAGGGGCAATAGAAAACTGGAAATACGACCTATAACGGTGACTCCTAATAAACACGATCGCGTGCCAACTGTCGAAGCGAATCTTTGCAAATCCGTTCCGGTAATATAAATCGTAACTCTTATGCTAGACACCAGCTCAGACCAAATATAATTAAAGAAACCTTTATACCTAAAGGCAGCACTATTGATTATAATAATATTTTACATTACCGCTCATGGAAGTTCAAACACTCGCATAAATTTTATCGAATAATCATTTAAAAAATTTAGACTTTATAAAACAGCAATTGTATTATTTTTGAATATATTTTGAATCGCTTGTATGTAATACATACTAACAATTGCAAAAGCTTTATAAATTAGTTTTAATTTTGTATGTCAAAAAATATTGTCTTTACTTTGTACAACATTGATATTATAATTAATAAATTTCAAAAATTCGATCAGAGAACACAAATGGGCTCACGCTATGGTGTATGTTGCCAGTCTATCCCCATAAGTGGGGAATAGACTAGCAAAAGCTTTATAAAATATTTTTAATTCAATTTTGGTACATAAAATTAAAAATAATTTATAAAACTTTTGTAATTGCTAGTATGTGTATAAGTAATCTTAAATATATTTCAAAAATAATACAAATGCTGTTTTATGCCTTAATTTTTTACACGATCATTCGATGAAATTTATGCGGATGTCCGAACTTCCATGAGCGGTAGTGTAGAAAAATGCAGAAAAATATCATTCTAGTGCTAAGAGAGAACGCAATTTTTATTCTTCTTCTTTTGAGTAACAATTATATCATTACAAAGAATATTTTCTTGATAATATAATTTTAAAATACTCTTATTATTTACTTGAAACAAGTAATATTTACGTAACATTTTTTGTATGTACATGTGTACGCTTCAGAACAAACTAAACAGAGTTTTTTCCAACAGTTCTTGATCATTTCCCAATTTTTGCAATCGAGACATTATTTTCTAAAGCGCCAAATATCCACCATTGATTGCTTGGCGCGCGGGAATTGGGGCAAGCGTCCCGCTCACCGCTGCGAGCCTCTAAGTTCGAACAGCGCGGCGCGCCTGCTATTCTCGCTCTTCTTCCCGCGCTCAGTGGGCCGTACCTTCGGCAGTAGTAGTAGATCGGACGTGTTCGGCTATTTTTAATATCTCGTTAATTATTGCGAGCGTTGCAAAATGATAGAGGACTTTTCGACCCAGTTTAGTCCGCTCTATCTGCTCAGGACGGGTGGGGCCATATATTGATACCACCCTATAGTAAGTCTAAAATTACTACATAAGACGTCTTTTAGACGCAAAAATCGCCTTATGACCTATTTTAGACACTTTTTGTTGTCTAGGTTATTACAAATTGGTAATTTTTTTTCAAATAAAATAAAGATTCTTGTATGTAACAAAAAATTTATAAAAATATAGTATTTTACTATTTTTATTTAAAAATTAGTAATTATTTAATTTAATCAAACTAATACGTTATTATCATTTAGCATTATAATTATTTATTATAATATATCTACTACAATATATATACATATTATTAAGAACATTTAATGTATTTCAAATAAATTTCAGAATAAAAATTGAGCTCTCGAAATTAACAAATAAATATCAAATAAAAAACAGGCGATTGAGAGCAGACAATAAGTCGTAGTTATTCAGGCGTTATACGTTACAATTTAATAGTTCTTACAACTTAAATGATGAGATCGAATGTTTCGGCTCAGTTCGAGCCATCCTCAGCGATGTCAAAAAACATTACAAGTTATTAAAGAAAAGATCCAAGAATGCCTCTTCAATTTCAAACTTAAGAAGCCACATTGTCAAATTAGTTGAATAGCTAACCAAGCACTAAAGAAAAGTCAAATTAATAATACAACAATGCTAAAAACAAGTATAGAATGATCAAAGAATTCACCCGCTGCATTCCGTGATCAAAGAGTTAAGAACCGCATGAATAGAGATACATTGTTAAGAGAATCGAATCATATGACAATCAATGTTTAAATGACAGTAACGCCATAAACTATATCAAGTTGAGCATTGTAACATAAACAAAAATATTGTATCTTTAGAGTCACACACACACACACAAGAACCATAAATTATACAAAGACAGTCAACTAATGTAACATAATTCCTGTCATACATTAAATCTTGTTTACAATGTTCAAATAAGCATAATGTAGAAATTTCGTGTCAGATTTTTAATTTAGATTATTTTCTTACGACTTAATGTGGAGCATTTCAGACACAAGTCTTTTTCCAAAATATCTCTATCCAAGATGTTTACATTATCTCAATTGAAATCATGTCCGTACTCCAACCTATGTTCCGTGATTACTGATGGGTTACCGGTTTTTTCAGTACTTGTTATGTAAACATGAAGTTCGGAAACGTATCATTTTAAAATGCTATATATACGAGGGTCGTTCGAAAAGTCCGTGCAAAGTCACTGCTGATGGCACTACTGGCGCGTATCAAGGTTAGATTTAGTTAATAGCATCTTTTGGAGGAACCCACACCAAGTTACAGCCAGATCGGTCTATTTGTTTGTGTTTGGCATTCATTTGAATCGAGGAAGTCGAGGGGGGTTTGTTTCTGCAATCACGTCCTCGTTTCCATAAAATCTTTTTCCCGCCAGCCATTTCTTCATATTGGGGAACAAATAGTAGTCCGAGGGAGCCAAGTCTGGAGAATAGGGGGGATGTGAGACGAGTTGGAACCCTAATTCCATTAATTTTGCGACCACAACTGCTGAGGTGTGAGCTGGTGCGTTATTGAAAATCACTCGACTTCCTCGATTCAAATGAATGCCAAACACAAACAAATAGACCGATCTGGCTGTAACTTGGTGTGTGTTCCTCCAAGAGATGCTACTAACTAAATCTAACCTTGATACGCGCCAGTAGTGCCATCAGCAGTGACTTTGCACGGACTTTTCGAACGACCCTCGTATGTTCGTCACAGTATGCTAATTATTTTGTCATCAAAATGGTGGTTACTTCAGCTGAGCTGAATCTCGCGATATTATGATACAGCTACTGCAGATCGTACTTTATTTTATGCTCGTGGTTTCATCAATTAATTGCAATCAATTATTCAGTTGAATAATATAAAATAAAATGTAAATATGTATAACTCGTTTAAAAGAAAATCATATCATCATATTCAAGAAAACAGCGTCGTCGAATAATTGAACGACAAACGAAAAGTGATTATTTATTGGCAATGTGCATTGCAGATATAGATGATAATAATGATTTAAATTTTATTAATTACTTAAATATCAATGAGACAGTTTATAATACTGAAGAAATAAATGAACCCGAAACAAATGTATCAGAAGTAATAATATCTGCAGAAAATGTTACTATAAATTCTGTCGATATCCAAGAAGCAATTGGACCCTGGAGCTTTTGAAGATATCAATGATGATGTTTATTACTCGGATGTCACGATTCTTATGGAGAAATTGATGAAGAAAAATATGAAGATGAAAATAGGGATGTTGATGATGATGATGATACTCGTTCCACAACCTGCAATATAGCCATTGATAACACTCCATTCAAGATAAATCAAGTAAATGATAATAGCAAAACTAATAAATTAAAACATTAGGCAATTAAATATAAAATCCCTTTAAATGCTTTAACTGCTCTTTTGAATATTCTTATAAAATATATAATTCGATTGTCATTTTTACCGAAAGATTTGAGAACGCTCTTGCAAACACTTCGAAAAACAAATATAGTTAATGTAGCAGGAGTAACATATTGGCATTACGGTCTTAATAATATAATCGAACATATAAAGAATGAATACATAAAATTAAATCTTCCTAGTGTAAATATAAAGTTAATTTTAAATGCAGACAACCTACCTTTATTTAAATCTTCGAAAGCTATATTTTAACCTATTTTAATTTTTATCTAGAAAATATTTTGAAACGCGTATATGTGGTAGGTTGTTACTTTGGCAAAGAACATTCAAATAATGCAAATGATTTTTTACAAATATTTGTTAATGAAATTACAACCTTGAACAGCTGAAAACAAAGATTTCAATTAATGCTATCGTACGTGACACACCTCCCAAATCTTTCATTTTATATACAAAAGGCTACTAAATATTCCCAACTATTTAAAGTGCACAATTTATGGTAAATATATTCACATTAGTGTCTGTTTTACATATAAACAAATTGCCAGTTTGCTTCGGACTGGTATTGTTCCATCTGGAATTGTTGTAAGAATCGTTTCACTTTTATGGTAGTTAAGATTATTGTGATCAAGAATTTCTTGATCACAATAATCTTAACTACCATAAAAGTGAAACGATTCTTACAACAATTCCAGATTTAGGATTAGTGTCGAATGTGCCACTAGATTACATGCCCTTAATTTAGGTGTAATGAAAAAGTTATTGTTTTTATGGAACCTTTGAAGGTACGTTTGTCCGCCATACAAATACAAAGAATTTCTGAACAATTAATCAATTTGCAAAAAAGTACTCCGAAAGATTTTATAAGGAAGCCTAGTCTCAATAAAGTAAAATTTTGGAAGGCTACAGAATTTCGGTAATTATTATTCACCGGATCTGTTGTTTTAAAAGGCGTGCTACGTGACGACATTTATGTAAACTTTTTAACGTTGCATGTAGCATATTCCATACTAATAAGTCCAAAGTTTGTTCAAAATGAAAACAAAATTGCCGAATAACTTTTAAATCATTTTGTTAAGTCTTTTGAATAAATATATGGCCCAGAATATGTAACTCTTATGTAATATTCATAATCTGTTGCATCCCATACAGCACAGAAGATTGAAGCAATATTGCTGCAATGTTGCAATATTGTAGATTACAATGTAACATTGAAAAGGTGTAAATTAACAATATGTTTGCAATATTGTTGTAATGTCAGTAATATGCCTGTAATATTTCAGAAATGTTGCAAAACTAATTCTGTAATTGTTACAATAATAATAATATAAAAATATAATTTTTTCTAATATTTATGTAGTACAGTCTTTTAGTTTAACAGCCGTTTTTATAATATAATAATTAATATAATCCATTTTTATATTTAAATAAAAATTTATTAATCTATTATTTGACGGTCATTTCATTAGCTAAATTTTATATTTATTTTAAATATGAAATCAAAAGATTTTGTATAACATCGAATTTGAATATCAATGCATTATTATCAGATAAGACGATAAGCAATTAAGCTGCTAAAAACGATTTATCGAAATATTAATTATGTGATCGATAATATATTTATATGCCTGATGTGAACGCAAGAATAAACCACACACACACACACACACACACACACACACACACACACACACACACACACGTACGCACGCATGCACGCACGCACGCACACACAGCGCCCAAACTTTATTGATAAATTTCATACCGTCATTTTTTAATCGATTTCAATTAACTCGGAGTAGCTTCGAATTAAAAAGAATGCGATTAACTTAATCCATGATTAACTTACCAAACGACTGTATTATTATGTTAATGTGGATAATATTTGTAATTTGTTCGAGGAACATACATACATGTTTTATCCTTACGAATAAATTTATCCTTCAAAATTAATACTACATTTATTGGAATATTTTATGGTTTTATCATAAAAAAATTGCTTTATAGAAAGCACATATTACTAGAAACGCGATTTGTAAAAAAATTAAAGTTAATGAGATATACGAGGTGTGATTAAAAAGTAAGGTGAATTTTTAATTTAAACTTCCCGCGCTAATCGATTCGAGCAAACTTTTTTATTTTTATGTTGGTACTACTGTTAGTGACATCTGTGGCAAATTTCATGTCAATGTCATCATTAGTCATATAGTTACGCTTGTGTTTTCTAAACGACTAAAAGTGATTTTGGTGATTTTTCTGACAATGTCTGATTTTGCTGAGCAAAGAAGTGCCATTAAATTTTGTTTGCGGAATGAAATTTCGGCTGCGGAAACGTTCAGAATGTTGCAGAGGGCCTTCGGAGAATCGACTATGTCGCAGAAAAATGTTTATAAGTGGTACAAAGACTTCAAAGAAGGCAGAGAACGTACTGATGACTTGGAACGCCCCGGACGACTATCAACGTCAATTGATGAGCAACACGTGAAGAAAATCAAGGAATTGGTGCTCGAAAATCGTCGATTGACAATTAGAGACCTTGTCGATATGGTTGGCATTTCATTTGGTTCAGTTCAAACAATTTTGAAGGATCACTTGGGCCTCACGATAATGCGCCGTCTCACACGGCATTGATTCTTCGTGAGTTTTTCGCCAAAAATTCCACTCATATCGTTCCGCAACCGCCTTATTCACCTGACTTAGCTCCGTGTGACTTTTGGCTATTTCCCAAACTCAAAAGACCGCTCCGGGGACACCGCTTTGAATCTATTGAAGAGATTCAACGTGAATCGCTGCGCGCTTTGAAGGCTATACCGGGAAACGACTTTTTGGCATGCTTCGAGGCATGGAAAAAACGTTGGCATAAGTGTATTGTATCGGAGGGGGATTACTTTGAAGGGGATCAAATTGATTTGGATGAATAAATAAAGATTTTTTATTTTATAACAAAATTCACCTTACTTTTTGATCACACCTCGTATGTATATAAAATAGTTTTCATTTTAGAGTCTTTGTAAGAAATTTATCGAAAATACATTACATTGCAATATTCCTGAAACGGTTCGTTACAATATAACAAAAAGCGGACATTATTAGAATCTTGTAGCAATAATTCAGCAACGTTTCGCCATCATGTAGTAAAATTATTCTGCAATGTTTTTGCAATCTTTCTATGCTGTATGGGATGTCAGTACTAACGTTCGAAATTTTGGCGTTCTAGATAAATTTAGTTCATTCTGCTTTGAAAATTATTTACAAATGCTAAAAAAATATTCTTCGCAAATTTAATAAACTATTGCAACAGGTTGCACGACGATTCGAAGAAATGCAAGCTAGCTGCTATAACTTTAACACAAAGTCAAATTTTGTAACAAATAACAGTTGTCTAAAAGTTGTCTAAAAGTTGTGCTTATGCACGTATCTAGTTCTTTGCTCGATAATATATTACTAGGAACCGTAATTCAATACATAATATTTATAAATAATTCATATTACATTAATTGTAAACAAGAATATAATAAATACTTCATGTTAAAGAATAAATCTATCATTTATATTTTAAACATTATTCAATCACAAAATAAAGACATTTTTGTTATTGGGAAAAGATTCTTTGCCCAATTGCAATTTTGCAATTGGGCAAAATTGTAAAAACTGATTTATATTCCATTTATATGATTTATATTCTTTACCATGTCCTTCCAGCAAAATAAATGTTTTGCTTATTTCACAAACAGAAACGATTAAAACGATTAATGCATGGCCTATAGCAGAAATTGAAACAAAAATGTACAATAGTATTTAAATATAATAGTCTTGATGCAAAAGGAGTAATAATTTCATTTCGACATAATGATGTTCAAAATAAATTTTATATAAATATAAAATGTATTGTAAAATGTTTTGTAGATCCGGAGTTATCGAACAATTGTCGCTATCGTTAACTAGTGACAATCGTCGATATAATCATCGATTAAAGTTACTAGATTTATAAAGTACCGCAAACTCGCATCCATTTTCACGCAAAACGCAGGCATTTCAAATTTACGCATTTGTATATACATACTTTATTTGTAAAAATGGAGCCATCGAATATGTAAATCAATGTTGTTGAATTATAATTAGTTTATTTATAACCAAAAGAATATATACGAATGCTTAATTTATATGTTCTTTAGTTTAATACGTATTTATTTATTACAGAAGTTTTGTGCATACAAGTACACGAAGATACGTGTAAGTACAGTTCAGAACTGTTTAGGAATATGAAAGTATATACGTCACACGTGTGATCACTACATGCACCCAATTAACCCAATGTGTACGTTGGTGTACTTCAAATCGTGTACTATGTGTACTTCGACCATTTAGACGCAACATTTCTGACATTAATTGCGGTACTTTATAGATATCTAGTGACTTTATCGTAAGACGTTTAGAGCAGAGAGAAACCTGAGAGAGGACATATCGACCCAAAACCTATAACCGCAAAATACTGCCGCACATTACTGCCCCCTGATAAAGTGGATGTAAATTACATAGCTCTGACGGTAATAAATTCATTTTTCAACTTCAGATGATAAATCGATACTTGATTTATATATTCATGCTACATTCACAAATTGTGCATCAGAAATATTCATCTCTGCAATCTTACATGCGCGTGATGTTTATTTCGCTTAAAAGTATTAACATTAATAGCGATTTCGACTGGGATGCACTAGTGCACATAAAGTTGGCATACACAATTGCCGTAAAAATGTATTAAAAACAGATTAAATCGTACAATCCTCAATATATTTTATTGTACTGTTAATAAAACATGTATTTGATAATTTTCATTTCGTTTTTGAACTCTTAGTGATTTCGGCTGGAACGCACCGACTGCACATTTCAGGTGTCGGTGCAACTGGTGTGTTCGGCTGGTTGAATGGTGCAATTTTTCTTGACAATGTCGCATGTTCGTCTGGACTCGGTACATCGCACAAGTGGCCCCGACAAATTTGTTGCGATCAGTTGGTGTAATTGTCGGGCTTGATGCTTTCATGAGACGCTGAAAAGCAGCGTATATGTGATTACGTGGTATTAATTTTGTCGTTAGTGTCTGATTTCGGGTGCGGTTCACTTGATGCTACAAATGCTTCGAAACTTTTACTTGACCAATTGGAAGAAAGAATTTTATCTGACCAATCAAAAAATGCTTCAAAATATTCGTAGCATCAAGTGGACCGTAGCTAGGCATAGCCTTCATTTCAAAAATTGATGTCCAATCTTAGCGTCAATTTTGATTTTATCATGAGTGATTTATATGTGCTCATGGAATTTTTTACATCATCGTCATCAAGTGACGATAATGAATTAATATTAAAACATAAAAAAAAGGCAGAGCGAAAATAAAAAATTACATTGAAGTCATGCGAAAAATGTCCGATAAAACAGTGAGTTTTGCAGGTTAAATTAAAACTAGTAATATGATTTATTACACAGAAAATGTTTATTTATAGTTGGAGAGTCATTTTCGAATGTCGCAGGCGACGTGCTATGAAATTACAAAAAAATTGAAAGGTCAACATTCTATCCGAGTAACAGATCTTATGGTGGAACACCAATTTCGTCAGTAGAAAAACATGTGTTAATATTTTTATAGTTAGTATAATAATAGTAACTTAGTTAAGCCCTGCACACAATGTAAGAAATATTAGGAATTGGAATAAATATTAAGATTTCAACCTATGAGAAACCGTATATTCTGATAATTGATATCTGGTAGGTTAAAATTTTAATATTCCTGTTCCTAATATTTGTTCTATTGTGTCCAGACCTTTAATACAATAATAATAGTAAGATAAAAGAAAATGAATTGAAAACATACATGTATGTACATTGATTTAATTTCCTTCAAATTTTTTTTAATTTTCAAAATTTGCAGGAAACAAATGCTCGCTTCGACAAGTAGGAGATCGATTTAACTTAAGCATTTTAACTTGTGAGAGTGTGCTATAAGAGTGATGGATTTTATGAACAATATTTCAAAAGAAGTAATTACATTCCCGCATACTTCGGAAGAGAAACATTGTTGCCGAAAATGTTAAAAAGATTAATATTCCATTATTAATTTTCTATTGTGTAAACAGTTGTATTACTTTTTTATGTCCTTTTTCTTTCAATTATTAAGGCTAGAGTTCTTTTTTCTCTTGTCTTAGGTGGACAATAAATATATATGGGTAATTATCATAATTTGCTTTCACAAGAAGAACAGATATTGAGTAATTCCTTGTAGTTCTTCAGCTAAATTCTCAGGATAAAATTTTGCTAAGAATATGAATGATGTCATTGATTGATGCCTGGATTTTGCACTTTTTTTTAATTTTAACCAAGAAATAATCCTTTTCATTTTCGTATTATATGTATATTGAAGTCCAAAATATCATATTTCTTTCAGTCCCACGATATCACACGACATACCAGATCAAACAAGTCTCTACTTGTCGAGCTTTAAATTAAATTTGAATTGTGCATCTGAGATCTAGATTGACGGAAAAGGATCTGAGGGACATTTTCCTTCGGAATGGTGACATCTTATTTTTCGCTGTGTTCGCGTTATGTACATCATAAAAACATGTCGATTGCCATGTTATGAAAACACTCAATTATATCACAAATTAGACTTCTAATTAAACACCACTAAAATATTTAATACAGCATATTTTCAACATATGTACGAAAGTATTAATCAACGACCACAGCGGTTTGTTTCAAGTTTCAAACGTCTGATATCTTTTCGCGTGCTATTCGCATAGTCATATCTCGTTCAATTCGCAAATTCTATATGACATTATGTTGTGTATTTGATATTTTCATGTCGATACGTGCATATACCTATCGTGACGCAAGCTGCATTACAGAATTGTTTAGATTTTTTGTCATTTCCTACAATTGATCTTTGTTCGAGCATTTTTTACGATCGCACTTTGCTCGTAACGATATTGTTTTTAAACTAATATTGTGTTAATAATAATACAAAAAAGTAAATATCTTGAATGAAGGAAACTGTGGTCTTAATGACGCAATATCATTAAAATATCAATATTTAAAAAAAATGTTATACATTTAAAAGACAAATACTTATTTGTTTAAGATTGCTAGTTTTGAAGGTGTAATTGGATGTATAAATGGTTCATATATCAACATTCGTATTCCTGCTAACAAATTATGAACAACTTATGCAAACAGACATAATACCATAAGCATAATTTTGCAAGCAGTACGCAATGATAGAAAAAAATTTTTAGATATCTTCACAAGAGTTTCTAGTAAACTTTATGATAGTCGAACTTTGAAATTATCATTTTTAAAACAGGATATTTGCAAAAATGGAAGATTCTATTTATTAGATGACAGCGTTTACCCTATAAAAAAATTTCTCATAACGCCTTACAAAGATTTCGGAAATCTAACACCATCACACGTACAATTCAACGAAAAATTATTAGCAACCAGAGTAAAAATTGAAAATGCATTTGGATGGTTAAAAATTAGATTTCGACAGCTAATGTTATTAGATTTCCACTGTATATAAAATGATTTTACTGTTTATAAAATGTGTAGTTGTATTATAGCATGTTGTGTGTTACATAATATATGTATCGATGCAAATGATTTATTTCGATGTGATGACGCGATTAATGAAGAACAGTTCAGTGAGCCTATAGGACTTGAAGATAACGAAACTGTATTGAAACAATAAGATGAAAATAAGCGCAATGAAATTCGCGACCGTATGAGTAACTGTATATAAATTTATTGTTATTTTATGTTTATATTCATGTTTACTATTCACGTAAAAATTGATTCTCAAAAATTTTCTCTTCTTAATTCTACAAAACATACTTTTAATATCTAGTGTTTACATACATGATTACATACATTTTTATATCCAATCTCTTCAAAACTATAATCGATTAATACTATATGCGACTACATTTTTTTGTAAAAAAGTCAGGTACAAAAGTCTGATATTTGGAACACATTTTTTCTTAAATCTTTTAAAATCTCAATTCTATGAAAACTTAAATATCTATAAACTATTAGATTGCATTGAGAATTTCAACTCTTATAAAACTTAAAACTTAATTATACTGGAAAATTCGGAACTGGAATCATAATTCTAAATCACTTTTTTATCACAACTAAACAAAAATTTCAATCTTGTTGAACGTGTGTACATATACATATACACGTTCAACAACGCGTTCTCTTATATGCATGAAAGAAAAAGTTTCAATTTATGGGCCATACAGTAATGGGTCATACAAATTTTAAAACACTATATATATATCCATCCATCCATCCATCCATCCATCCATCCATCCATCCATCCATCCATCCATCCATCCATCCATCCATCCATCCATCCATCCATCCATCCATCCATCCATCCATCCATCCATCCATCCATCCATCCATCCATCCATCCATCCATCCATCCATCCATCCATCCATCCATCCATCCATCCATCCATCCATCCATCCATCCATCCATCCATCCATCCATCCATCCATCCATCCATCCATCCATCCATCCATCCATCCATCCATCCATCCATCCATCCATCCATCCATCCATCCATCCATCCATCCATCCATCCATCCATCCATCCATCCATCCATCCATCCATCCATCCATCCATCCATCCATCCATCCATCCATCCATCCATCCATCCATCCATCCATCCATCCATCCATCCATCCATCCATCCATCCATCCATCCATCCATCCATCCATCCATCCATCCATCCATCCATCCATCCATCCATCCATCCATCCATCCATCCATCCATCCATCCATCCATCCATCCATCCATCCATCCATCCATCCATCCATCCATCCATCCATCCATCCATCCATCCATCCATCCATCCATCCATCCATCCATCCATCCATCCATCCATCCATCCATCCATCCATCCATCCATCCATCCATCCATCCATCCATCCATCCATCCATCCATCCATCCATCCATCCATCCATCCATCCATCCATCCATCCATCCATCCATCCATCCATCCATCCATCCATCCATCCATCCATCCATCCATCCATCCATCCATCCATCCATCCATCCATCCATCCATCCATCCATCCATCCATCCATCCATCCATCCATCCATCCATCCATCCATCCATCCATCCATCCATCCATCCATCCATCCATCCATCCATCCATCCATCCATCCATCCATCCATCCATCCATCCATCCATCCATCCATCCATCCATCCATCCATCCATCCATCCATCCATCCATCCATCCATCCATCCATCCATCCATCCATCCATCCATCCATCCATCCATCCATCCATCCATCCATCCATCCATCCATCCATCCATCCATCCATCCATCCATCCATCCATCCATCCATCCATCCATCCATCCATCCATCCATCCATCCATCCATCCATCCATCCATCCATCCATCCATCCATCCATCCATCCATCCATCCATCCATCCATCCATCCATCCATCCATCCATCCATCCATCCATCCATCCATCCATCCATCCATCCATCCATCCATCCATCCATCCATCCATCCATCCATCCATCCATC
>NW_017304969.1:107700-114458 GCF_001594115.1 Trachymyrmex septentrionalis
TCTTTAGCCGTTATACTCGATAATTCTGCCTCTAAGGCACAGTCGGTTTCGATCCGTTGAATTATTATTATCAACGACCTCTCTTACGTTACGGTTTTATAACGGTTCTGACATTGCAACTCACTATTTTGACAACAAGAATTTTGTTTCAGATTCATCTCATTCATCGATCGATTTTCCTTTTATACAAATATACATTTATACATTTATCAAGCCGAGCTAGTACTCAGTTTCTTATTTAAAGTAATTAATAGTTACATTAAGTATGAAATCACACGGTGCGGAAAACGATTGCAGAATAGAGAATGCATCATAGAAGCAACTAATCAGCACTATTTTGTGTTATTTCGAATAGTGCTAATTGGTTGTTTCAATGATGCATTTTCTATTCCGCAGCCTTTTTTCATATCATGTGATTTCACTCTAATAATATCTTTTATTTTACTAGAATTTATTGGGTCGGACGTGGTAGTTCTATTTTGATTATTTAACTCTTCCTCGTCGCTGTCTATGTCATCAACAAATAGTTGAGGATGTTTTGTCTGCATGTGATGATATTTCGACCTCTGTTCCTCGTTCATCGTAGAAATCACATTCCAAAAAATCGGAATCATCTGAAAGCATCATAGAATTTATTATGCTGATTCTACAATAAGTCAGTAGTTGGTAGTCCTAAGTTTTATTGTGAATCAGTGAAGTTGGCCAATAGCCAACTTATACGACTAAACTACCAATTTTCTTAAGACTAGCCAAATTCGACTTTATTCCTACTGATCGAGCTAAACGACTCGTATAATTAACAACTTGTAGGTTCGAAAAATCATTATCACCTATTTAAGTTAATGCTAATTAAAATTTACGATTATTGATTACCGACTCAGTGTAAAATTAGCTTTACAGCTGGTTTTAGATTAGGAACATAAATCTCTAATACCGATTGCATATTAAATATTAAGCTATATCTATTAATTTAATATTTACGTTTTTATTATGTATTTACATTATACTTACTCGTACTCCTCGAAAAAGAAGCCATCGCAATAAAATCGGGATAAATGTGGCCGTTTGTATCTCAAAGAAAAAAGTGAAAATTAGAGAACCTCACAGAAAGTGGCAAACTGCATCACATGACTTGACTCCTTTGGATATGGGCAAAGCTCAAAGGATATAGGCATGGAAGAGATTGAAGAAAATTGGTCACCCCGTGACATCCTGACCCCGTGATTCTGATTGGACGTGGGCATTCACGTGATGCAATTTGCTACTTTCTCCCTGTGAGACTTTCTATTTAAAATCGGTCATTTCAAACCGGATAGATTCCTCGAAAATCGTGAATGATGCAAACAGTCGAAAATGGCAAAACTATCCTTCAAATACTAGATGCCTGCGACCATGATACTGCACGCGACCAATATTATAGATCGGTAATAAGGTTCACATTTCGTGAATTTCGTGTTCGCCTGAAATATACACTGCCGCGGTAGTAGGTGTATTCCAAGCATTTTATTTTTATCAAACATATTTTTATATTTTATTTACTTTATTTGTTATTATTTTCTTATTACTAAAATTTGAAAAGCATATAATGACAAAATTAATCTAAATTTTTCTGTATAAGTATTTTAAGTATTTAAAATGTAATTATAAGTTTCGGCGACACAAAAATTAGATGTTTAATAAAATAAGGAAACAATATATTTTGTTAACAATAACATAAATTAAAAAAAGAGCTGATGAATCAAACTGGTTAATTATATGCTTGTAATTATGTTACATCCCGATAAAATTCTCTCTTTTCTTATTATAAATATATGATTTATACCTTATCCTTATCCTATTTCTAGTTTAGTATTTCGTCTTCTTGGTTTTGATATTTTATCCCTATTTTATCTTTATTTCGAAATCTTATCATACCTTTTATATATTGTAAAATTCCTTTCCCTTTTATAAAAGAGTATATTTAGTTCCATTTTATTTAAACATTCAAATCAATAGATAGCTCACGTTTGTATACCCTTATGCGTCATATAGATAAAGAATATCTATTCTACAATCTTTCCTTTTTTTTTTTGAAGGTCCTTTTTCTAAAATAATAATTAAACAATAGCATATATGCTTAATAATTAAGTAGTATTATATATTGTACAATATTAAGTAGTATTATATATTAAGACCTTCCCGAATGCGAGGATAAATATTTTTCTTTTTTTTCTTTTCTTTTTTTTCTTTTTCTCAATAAAATTAAAATTAATTTAAAATTTAGAATATATCATTACTTCGCCTCGCATAAGGATGTTAATTAAGTAAATCGAATTTTTAATTTTAACATAAAACCTAGATTCGTAGTGTCGAGAGTAGGGCTTACGCGGAGCTTTGCTATCTTATCTTAAGAAAACAAGTGCGAGTATAGACGCTATCAAATTTTGAAGCGTGTTGATTGGTCCTAGGAAGACACCCCCACACTCTGCCAGAATATAAAAGAACTGCAAAAGATAGTCAGAAAAATATAATAATCTCGGAGTCCGTTACGACAATAAAGGAATTATCTTCGCAAGGAATTATATTCCCTCATATAAGTTATTTCACGTTTTCTTGCTTGTTGGAAAGATCGCGATTCACACCAAGTCGATACATCGATATCGATCGCCATCTGCAGTACGATGTCAATTCCTTTGTTTCCCGTACTGCTGCGCATTACTCTTCTGTACGACCGTGATCGCACGCGTTTCACTAGTCTGTACCTTCACTCATTAAAAATCCGACTCTCTTTAGTCCGTGCTACCTCCGTATATCGAACACGGTTTCGACAGGTTATGGGCCCAGTCGCGTCCGGGAAAACGATATACGAGTGAAAGTAAGAAGAAAGAGTCGAAGTGAATCGGTTTCGGCCTCTCACGCGGACGATTGGTTAGAGTGACTTGCAAAAATGAGTGCGGCCGGCTCAACGCGCATCAAAGCGCTCGGCAAGGACAACTACGACACGTGGAAGTTGCAAATGCAGGGGGTGCTGATCAAGAATGACGCGTGGGCGTACGTGAGCGGTTTTCTCGCACAGCCGACACACGTGGCCGGAGACGCAGCCCCGGCGAGCGCCACGACACAATGAAAAGTCAACAACAGCAAGGCCAAGTCGGACATTATACTTTCCATCAGTCCCAGCGTGCTGAAGCAGATCAAAGGATGCGAAACCTCGAGGGACGTCTGGCTAAAGCTGGAAAGCATATACCAGTCCAAGGGGCCCGCCCGGAAAGCCACGCTGTTGAAACAATTAACGCTGCAGCGAATGGAAAATAGCGGCGACGTACGCGACCACGTGCGCCGTTTTTTCGACGCAGTCGACAAGCTTGGTGAGATGGAGGTCGACATTCATCCCGACCTGCTGTCTATCATGCTGCTCTACAGCCTGCCGTCCAGCTATGAGAACTTCTGGTGCGCGATAGAATCCCGCGACGAGCTACCGTCACCGGAAACGCTACGCGTAAAGATCGTCGAGAAAAGCGACGCGAGATCGAGCGACGCAGCTTGAGCCCCCGTGCAGAACGCGCTATACGCCAACAAAGGCGGAAAGAAGGCGCGGAAGCCGAGACGACCTACCACCAGGAAGGAAGACGCCGCTGCGGGCAGCGAGTTCAAGTTCCGCTGCCACAGGTGCGGCACCGTGGGACACAAGGCGGCCAAATGCACGAAGAACGTCATGAGTGAGAACGACTCGCGCGAGAAAGAGAAGAAGAGCGAGGCAACGAGTTTGCGCGCGTTGGTATGCCCGAGCGCAGGGGGGGGGGCGCGCTGCGCACCGAACACACGCACCGCGACGTGCGATGGTGCCTAGACAGTGGCGCCACCTCCCACCTGAGTAACTCGGCACTCGACTTCGACACGATCCGTGCCGAAAAAGGTATCGAACTGAATTTGGCAAACGGCTGCTCAACGAGCATACGCGCGAGAGGTGAAGTATCCCTAAGCGCAAACGTCCTAGGTAAGGTCAAAGATTTTCGTTTGATCGACGCCCTACATGTTCCTGACCTGCGCACTAACCTCCTGTCAGTCGGAAAGATCACTTACAAAGGCTACAAGGTCATTTTCAACAGGGACACGGCCACCGTTTGTGACAGCCAAGACGTCGTCAAACTGGTCGCCGATCGCTTGAACGGATTGTACTACGTACGCGATGCATCGAGCCGTTAAAGCAATGGAGTGGGGGAAGCAGCTTGCCATTCCACGGATGTCGAATCTCTCGAAACATGGCACCGACGACTGGGTCATCTGAATGAGAGATACTTATTGGATGCTGTAAGGGACCAATCGATGCTCGGCATCAAACTCTCGACACCCAAGGGGAAGTTGGCATGCAGCACTTGCGTGAGGGCCAAGATGACGAGACCCCCTTTTGTCAAAAAGAGTGACCGCGTCACGCAAATATTGGAGATCGTGCATTCCGACGTATGCGGCCCTATGCGCATCGAATCGCACGGACGAGCGAAGTACTTCGTCACCTTCATTGACGACCATTCCAAGTGGTGTGAGGTACGTTTCTTGAGGTCCAAGGGCGAGGTCACCGACGCTTTTAAGGAGTATAAAGCTCGGATGGAGAACAGGAAGATCAAATACCTCCAATCGGACAACGGGAAGGAATACAAGAATCTCGCTTTCGACACCTTCCTCGCCGAGCATGGGATCGCGAGAAGGCTGTCGATGCCCTATCATCCGGAACAGAACGGGACTGCCGAACGGAAGAACAGAACCCTGCTGGACACAGCGAGATGCTTGCTGTTACAGTCGGGACTTCCCGGATCGTTTTGGGCCGAAGCCGTCTCGACGGCAAATTACATTAGGAATAGAACTCCCAGTTCCAGCCTCGGGGGCAAAACCCCCTTCGAGATGTGGACAGGAGGAAAACCAGACGTGTCACATTTTCGCGAATTTGGTTGCAGGGCATTCTGCTTGGACACGGAACCCGGCAAAGGGAAGTTCGACCCTCGGAGCAATATTCCTGGGATACTCCGAATCTTCGAAAGGCTACAGGATGTGGTCAGTCAAGGAGAAAAAGGTCATCCTTTCGCGCGGTATGACTTTTGCAGGCGCTCCTGAGGATGTGCCGACCGCGCCTGAAAGCATCTTCCCGAGGGATCCTTACCCGGAAGCTGAGACAGATGAACCTCCTTCCGAGATTAGGATGATCGAGGTCGACACGACGCCGCTCAATGTCGACGCAATTGACCACGTGCCCGGCGGACCCGAAGACCACGCAACCAGTCACGTTTCTAACAGCGACGAGGAGGCGCCTCGACCTCAGCGGGGAAGGGGTCCTGGGAGGCCTCGTATAATTCGTACGGGACAGCGAGGACGTCCCCGCCGCCAGCATCAGCCACCTCGAGAGGATGCAGAATTCGAGGAACCGGACCTAGCGAATCTGGCCGAAGTACCGCTCAGGTCCGCCATGCACAGCAACGATGCGGAACATTGACTGAAGGCCATAGTTTCGGAAGTCGAATCCATCCTTCAGCATGACACATGGAAGTTGGTCGACCGTCCCAAGGACAAAGAAGTCATCGGGAGCCGCTTTGTGATTCGAAACAACACACACCACTCCGACGGAGCCCTGGAAAGGAGAAAGACTCGCCTCGTGGCAAAGGGTTTCGCACAGCGCCCCGGCTTTCACTTTAACGAGACTTTTGCGCCGGTGGCGCGCATGAGCTCAATTCGCTTGCTGACGGCATTGAGTGCTCGACGTGGCATGCATATCCGGCACTTGGATATAGCTTCAGCTTATCTGAACGGAGACATCGACGAGGAGCTGTTCATGGAGCCCCCGCAGTTGTTGGAAGACGCTCTGAGAACCATATCAACTGACCGGTCCAACGGCAAGGCCATGAGAGAAAAGGCTGCCTCGATGCTCAAGGAAATGCAGACTGGAGACAAGGTATGCCTACTCAGGAAGGCCTTATACGGTCTTCGACAGGCCGGTAAGAGCTGGCATCGAACACTTGACTCGTCCTTACGAAGAATCGGCGCGAAGCAGACGAACGCCGACCCATGCGTGTACACCATGGATGGGCGAAACGGACTCTCGTATATTCTGGTCTACGTCGACGACATCTTGTTTTTCTCGAACGAACCGGACAGATCCGAGAAATTCAAATCGGAATTAAGTCGCGACTTCGAGGTAAAGGACCTTGGGGACATCAAGTATTGCCTGGGGATGGAATTTTCCCGGAGAGAAGGCAGTATCATCATAAACCAACGAGGATACATCAGAGATGTGATGAACAGATTCGACATGGAGGACTGTAAGACAGTTAGCACGCCCGTGGACATTCATTTGAAGCTGAACAAGCCGAATCGCGAGGCAGACGACGAGGTACGTAAACTGCCATATCGCGAACTAATAGGCTCTCTTATGTACCTAGCTGTATGCACCAGACCCGACATCGCCCACGCCGTAAGCTATCTCAGCCAATTCAACGAGAACTTCGGCAAGGAACACTAGGCGGCAGGGAAGAGTATCATCAGGTACCTGAAGAGAACTATCGACGCTGGAATCGAATTCAAACCGAACTCGACCACCTTGAACGGATTCGTGGACTCCGACTGGGGGGCCTGCCCTGTAGACAAACACTCATACACGGGGTACATCTTCCTCTTGAACGGAGGGCCCGTTTCCTGGGATTCGAAGAAGCAAAGGACTGTGGCACTTTCTTCGACAGAGGCCGAATATATGGCCCTAAGCGAGGCCACCAAAGAATCGATATACCTGAACA
>NW_017304969.1:115596-137751 GCF_001594115.1 Trachymyrmex septentrionalis
TATATATTTACTGTTTCTTTTAAATTAAATAATAATTTAATAAATATTAACTTATTGAATCAATTTCAATTTCATTTAAAGCCGGTCCGCGTGAGCTCCCATATAACCCTTGCAAGGTCGGAATCTAAATTTCTCCTATAAATTACTATCCATTCTTTCCTTGTGATCATTTTCAATTATCGCACAACCTCATCTGCTGCGATCCCGGGCTAAATTGCTTAAATGCATTGACCTAAAAAACGGAGAAACTTCAATTTTTATTACATCATTACGTAACAATTATAAATTTTTATACACAAAAATTTGAACAATGTCAAGAGTTTCAATCCGAAATATTTTGTTTATTTATAGAACAATATAACCATCCAATTTCTACATCTAAAGCTGAAACGTTGCTCTATCGAGTGATATAAATGTCAATTTAAAAAAAAATAGAATATACATGCATTTGAGCTCTAAAAATATAATATAATATTTTCCTTCTATAATTATTGCACAAAGAAAATATAGTAATACTTTTACTAATTTAAATTTATACATTTTTTATTTGTCTATTTTTTTAATAAAATTGGCAATTATACCATTTGATAGAGGAAAGTTTTATCATTATAAATCTGTATTTTTAATTGCGGTACGATAATTTGTAACGCAGTTATGCGAATTAGAATGTTCCTTTTTACTTAACCTGCAAGTAATTCAGAAAAAATCGTAGACACTTTTTGATGGATAGTTGCTTGTCCAATCAAGTGTGGCGCCCGGCGGATAACTGATATGCAAGCTACAGACGATTAGTTATCGGCATCTTTGTATTTAATGTTCTGTGTGTCGCTACGCGCGTTTATTGTATTCATGCCATGACAACCGTTCTGTCTTTTGTCTAAACAAAACTTGTTATCCGCACAACCTTCGTCGTCAAGTCCGTTTTGACTGAATAAGATTTCTTACAATCTTTCTCTAAAAAACTCTTTTATTCCTAACAAATGGTTATGGGCCCAGGACGTTCAGAAATATAAAAGAAAAGAGCATAAGAAGAGACACTCAAAAAACTATAGAAGCAATATTGAAAGATGAGTCATACGGACAATAGAAGTGATAACGTAGTCGAGAAGCTGTCCGACAGAAATTACCGGACATGGAAAACTGAAATAAAGTGGCTTCTAAAAGGTAGGGGACTACTAAGTTATGCACTCGGTGAAATCACACTAAGTGATACAGCTACTGCGGCCGATAAAAAATTGCATCAATCAAATGACGACAAGGCATTAGCGACTATAGGCTTGAGCTTAGAAATAGACCAACAGATACACATAGAGGATTGCAAAAGTGCACACGAAGCATGGCAAACGCTTGAACAAATTCACGAGCCCAAATCAAGAGTAAGGATTATGCAATTGAAAAAGGCTTTCTATCATCTACAAATGAAAGGCGATGAGCACATGTCTGCATATACTGCCAGAGCGAAGGTTGCCGCCACCAACCTCAGAGATGCAAACGCCGAAGTAAAAGATGAAGACCTTGCATATGCGATACTAACTGGACTTCCAGACGATTACGAGAATTTAAATATGGCTCTAGCGAGTTTGCCAGACGACAGATTTACGTCGGCGGAAATAACAAGAGTTTTATTAGCTGAATACGACAGACGTCAATCCAGATTCGACGTTAAAACAGATTCGTCAAAAGAGGCGTTGGTGATGAACAAAAGAAACGAAGAAAAAAAGACAACAGGTAACGAGAAATATAAGTCACTCACTTGTTTTAATTGCAGGAAAATTGGTCACATTGCAAGAGATTGCCGATTAAAGAAGAACGGATTTCATAAGAAACCTGGTGTCAAACAAGAAAAGAAATATGATGCACTTCTCATGTCTTTGTATAATGTCGACATCAAAGATACATGGATTTTGGATAGTGGAAGTACACATCACGTGTGTAAACAACGAGAGTGGTTCACCAATTTTAAAAGGGTAGATTCAGAGATAATTAATACCGCTGCGGATCCAAATAAACAGAATGGAGCGACGCTACGAGCAAAAGGTATGGGCGATATATTTCTAAAAACGACCGTTGCAAATGTAGAAAGAAATATAGTCCTGCGAGATGTTTATTATGTTCCTAATATAAGAAAGAATTTAATGTCAGTCTCACAAATGGAGCGAAAAGGGAAAGAGTTACTAATACGGAACGGTAAAGTAAAAATTAGAAATGTCGCTACCAAACGAGTAGTATGCGAAGCATATAGGCGAAGTGATTTATATGTATTAGATGTCGAGTTGGACCCTGAAGCACCACGAGAGCTTACGAAGGAATCTTGTGCATTAGAAATTGATCTGTGGCATCATAGGTTCTGTCACGTCGGCAATAGCACAATAAAGAAATTAGCGGAAGCAAATCGTGTTATCGGTTTGGACGACACGAAGATGGACAGACACACATGTGAAGCATGCTGCATAGGAAAGGCAACGAAGACCGCATGCGCTACCTTAAAATCAAGACAATCGAGAGAAGTATGTGAACTAATCTATTCGGATTTGTGTGGTCCTATGCCCGTGAAATCAATAGGCGGTAGCAGGTATTTTATAACATTCACGGATGATTTCTCGCGAAATGTTACGGTCATGTGTATAAGTTCCAAACAAGAAGTTAAAAGCTGTGTAAAAAACTACATTGCTAGAATAGAACGTGAACAAGACAGAAAAGTGAAGAGATTCCGAACAGATAATGGATTAGAATTCTGCAACAAAGAATTATCAGAATTTTTCAGATCTGCAGGCATTAAACATGAAAAATCAAATGTAGAAACGCCTCAGATGAACGGGGTAGCTGAGAGGATAAACAGGACCCTATTGGATCTGACGAGATCAATGCTCAAATCAGCACATCTACCTCCAAAGTTTTGGGCCGAAGCAGTTACTACAGCAGCATATATCAAAAACAGAGTATGTCACTCAACAATTAGTGATCAAATCCCATTCACCGTGTGGACCGATAAGATTCCAAGCGTACGTCACTTAAAGGCTTATGGCTGTCTTGCCTATGCAAGATTACCAGACCAAAGGCGAAAGAAACTGGACGATAAAGCAGCAGAATGTATATTCGTCGGCTACGCCACGCAAACAAGAGGATATCGACTATGGTGTCCACAGAAGGGAGATGTCATCGTAACAAAGCATGTTAAGTTTGCTGAAGATAAAATAGGATACGAGTGGATCTATAAAGAAGTACCACAGAAATTTAAATATAATGAAGTTTGGCCAAACGATGAAGACGACTCGACAACAGAAGAAATGGAGCCTGCACAAAAGCAAATAAGTTATAAGAAGAAAAGTCCACCAAAATCGCAGAAAAGAACAGATGCAGAATTGGGAGATTTTTCAGAAAGAGAGATGGCAGAAGAACGAGAATCGACGGAAACTCCGAGGAGGGGCAGACCCAAAAAGAAAACTCGTAATCCTTACGGAAGAAAAGGGAAGCCTAAAGAAATACAACGCATATGTGAAGAAGAGGAAGCATCGACGGAAGCAAGCGACATAGAAGTAAACCTAATAGAAGTCAGGGAGCCGCAAGACATCAATGAAGCGCTGGCATCACCGCAATCTAAACAGTGGAAGCACGCAATCAAAGAAGAGATAGACAGCTTAGAACAACGAAAAACCTGGGAGATTACTCAGCTGCCTGAAGGAAAGAATTGCGTAGGATGCAAGTGGGTATTCAAACTGAAAACAAATGCCGAAGGTAAGATTACGAGGTACAAAGCTAGATTAGTGGCGCGAGGTTTCACACAACGAAAGGAAATTGATTATAGCGAAACGTATTCACCTGTGGTAAATTTTTTCAGTAATTAGATTACTTTCAGCTCTATCAGTAGAATATCAGTGGCACACCAGACACGTAGATGTAAAATATGCGTATCTTTACGGAAACCTGCGAGAAGAGATATACATGGAGTTACCTCCTTTCATAAACGCTGAAAAAGGAGAAGTGGCGAGACTGCTGCGTCCTATCTATGGACTAAAACAATCAGGAAGAAACTGGAACGAAGAATTAGACACCTTTCTGATCGAAATAGGTTTTAAAAGACTCAAATCTTCAAACTGTACGTATCATAAGGAACATAGGCTAATAGCAATAATATACGTAGATGATATATTCCTATTTTCGAGAAAGTCAAACTCGATTACTGAAGTGGTAAAAACCATAACAAGGAAATATGAGGTCAAAGATTTAGGAGAGATACACTTCGCGTTAGGTGTGAAGCTTGACTGGGGGCAGCCCGATACTGTGAAATTAACACAGGAAAAGTACATTGAATCACTACTTGAGAGATATAACATGCGAGAGAGTAGACCTGCATCAACCCCCTTGAATCCAGGAATAAAACTGAGTAAAGAAGATTGCCCAAAAACACCAAGCGAAAAAGAAGACATGTCGCATGTACCATATAGAGAGTTAATAGGATCATTGATGTATCTGGCTCAGAACACGAGGCCAGACATTGCTTTTGCAGTTTCAAAATTGTCACAATATAATTCCAATCCAGGGAGGTCACAATGGAATCAAGCGAAACACATCCTGCGATACTTGAGTAAGACCAAGAACCTAGGATTGACATACAAAGCTGGAAACAAAAAAGGAATCCAAGTTTATTGCGACGCAGACTGGGCGGGAGATCAAGATGACCGACATTCATACACCGGTGTTGCAGTCATACTAGGAGGAAATCTCATTCATTGGAGATCAACGAAACAGACTGGCATATCAACTTCCACAATGGAAGCAGAATATGTGGCCCTGTCGACCGGAATCAAAGAAATAGTGTGGTTAAATATGTTTTTGTCGGAACTAAAACTTTCTTCTTTATTCACAGGTTGTCAAATGTTCTGTGACAATCGAGCAGCAATAGATTTCTCCAGAAATAGAATTGAAAAGAACAGGACGAAACACATCGACATTGCCTACCATATTGTGAGAGAGAAAGTAGAGGATGGCCAACTGGTTGTATCGTATGTACCATCCAACGAAAATCCTGCGGACATGTTTACCAAAGGATTAAAACGAATCTCACATAATCGATGTCTGAACATTATGGGATAGGACATCGCAAAGTGGAAGATTGATGGATAGTTGCTTGTCCAATCAAGTGTGGCGCCCGGCGGATAACTGATATGCAAGCTACAGACGATTAGTTATCGGCATCTTTGTATTTAATGTTCTGTTTGTCGCTACGCGCGTTTATTGTATTCATGCCATGACAACCGTTCTGTCTTTTGTCTAAACAAAACTTGTTATCCGCACAACCTTCGTCGTCAAGTCCGTTTTGACTGAATAAGACTTCTTACAATCTTTCTCTGAAAAACTCTTTTATTCCTAACACTTTTTAAAAACACTTAAAAAAATTTTTAAGGAAAACTTTGAGCTTTCACAACAAAGTCGAAAACTTCGCAATAAATAAATATATTTTGTATATAATTTTGAGTTAACAAAATTTGAAAAGAATTTTCTAAACAACTTAATAATATTTAACAGACAATTAATTGCGGAAGCATATTATATAAGTGCAATGGTAAAAAGAAAACAATGTTTTATGAGATTTCGTTAGAAATGTTTTAAAAGTAGAATTCGATAAAATAACTGATACGACTTATTTAAAATAAAAAGTAAAATAAGTTCCAGAAACTTATTTAAAATATACAATTGTAGGAGTCGATAAAATCATTGGTATGACTTATTTGAAATAAAAAATAAAAAATAAGTTCTAAAAACTTAAAATATTAAAGAAATATTAAAGAAATATTAAGGAATAGATCACAAGAAATTATTTAAAATATAAAATAAGAAATAAGACCCGAAAATGCATTTATTTATTTAAAATATAGAATAACTTTTATTTAAAATATAAAAATAACTTGTCTTTTATTTTAAATAGGTTTTTGAAGGCTTCTTATTTTAAATAAAAAATAGATTTCGGAAAACTTACTTAAAATATAAAGTAAGAAATATGTATTTAAAATAAACGTTTCAAATAGTATTTAAATAAAAAATATTTTAATCATTTTGTTTATTTGAATATACGAATATACATTTCTAAATATAATGTTTCAGTTTTTTTCATAGCTACAACCTATAATTGATACTTAATAGTATTAACCCTTCGCGAACCAGATGGAAAATTAACATGGAAAATTAACAATAACTTATTTTAAATAATAAATATTAAATAACTATTTAATATATGTTTACTTTTATATATAACGTAATTTTACAATATATATAGCTCTTATTATATAGTTCTTACAATATTTATATAAGTAGGGACTTATATTTAATTTAATTTAATTTAATTAATTTCAAATCAAATTTTAAGCACCTGCTCTTTCGATTAGCAATAAAATGTACATTTACTTTTCACACTGTTTACAATATTATCTAAAGTATAAACTATTAATTCACACTTTATATTTGATTTTTTATTATAAATTTTGCACAAAAAATCTACAGCATCACATTTATCGATGATACAATTTTCACCTAAAAGTATTATAAAATATTTAAATTTTTCATTGATGATATGCGTATACTGACACAGCTTAAAGTATACGTTCTCGACGCAATGTTTGAGTTTGAACATGAAGAGCACGGTTGACGGCTTCATATACAGACATATTTCGCGCAGTGTTAATTTGACCACATTCACATCATGCATTTTTACGATTTCTATCACAAGATCTTGGATCGATAATGATGAAGATGCGATTGATTGTGCACGAATCGCTCAATATCCGCATGTCTTCCAATGAAAGCCTACCACATTGCACGAGATAAGATTATGTTGTTATCTTGGTTGTCACCAATTGCAATTTCCACAAAAGATATAAGTCTCACGACGATTCCGACAACCAGATATTTGTAAGTTATAGGAGTGTAAATCTTCTTCCCAATGTGTATAACGGGATTTATTACAAGAAGATGCTCTGCAGAAGAAAGTAATATATATATAATTAGAGATAGAAGGAAAACAGATAAACAAACTATAAAAAAGGTATAAAAAAATTTATAAAATAAAAACTTACTGTTTATAAAACTCTTCATCTTGAATAGGAACGTAAAATCTCATAAAATCGTACATGCTTGGAAAGCGTTGCAGTAGCGGACCGTCTGAACGATTGATGCACGACATTGCCCGAGCTCTTTCTAAGTTTCATCCCCTCTATCACATTTCTTCAGAAATGCATATGGAATTGTTCAACTAACACAAACAAGAGAAAGCAAGCGCCAATATACGACAGCTTTATTAGTGTAATAAAAGATTTTTTTATGGACATTTTAATACTTCGACATATTTCGCGATAACATCATGAATGTAATTTTGATACATTGCGATGTTGCCAAATAGTGCGCATAATAATATATGTCAGTAGTTGTATAGGGAGGGTTCTAACCCATGGGGCTAGAGGGAAGCGCGAGGCGCGGGGGGTATTCGCAGGCGCGGGGGGTATTCGTAGGCGCGGGGGGGATACTCGTAGGCGCGGGCGGAGGAAGGCGCGATAGAGGGGGAAGGCGCGGGAAGTTCCGGCGGCATCGTTGTAATAGGACCCACATAAACAATGCGTTTCTTATTTTTTTTCATCCGCCGCCGCCGCCGCTGCTGCGGGCCCCGCGTCCACTTAAAAAAATGCATAGATAACAAGGGTTCGCACGTTAGAGAAAGATAGAGCGTGCACGACGCTTTACATGATACAATTATTATCTGGCATGTGCCAGATTAATAACGTGACTGATATTATAACGTAGTATGTTTTGTAGGCGATAGAGCGTGCACGACGATGTTGGAGCGCATAACGTGATATGAGTGAAGAAAGGATAGAAGAAATGAATCCTCTTTTTTATGACGCAGTTTTTTTCAATACGGTTTTTATTAGCGCGTCGAGATATAGAATGGATGGATGGAGACTAAAAAATAAAGTACATATATAATGATGTGGATGAAAATTTTTTATTCGCCTCTTGTTACATCATGTTTTTTTCGTACGTATTAAAAACTGAAGCTAATAGCTCGCAATCGATGAGTTAACATCCATTGAAGAAGTCGCTGTCGCGTATGGCGTTCTCAGACGTATTGGAGAATCGCGTATACTTTGCATCAACCGTATCGACGAATCGGGCTAATCGTTCGAACGTTACATCGATACACCCGTCAAAGTCAAACATACGACGTAGCGTCGTTTCGGTCATCGTAATGCATACAGACGAAGAATCGAGACGTACGAGCGTAGCATCGTTCAGCGTACAAACTCTGACGATTAGCGGTCCAATACTTATAAAATTATCCTTGTATTCGTTTCGAAGCATTTTGTAAATATTCCATCGCTGCTCGTAGAGAAAACTCTTTCAGGTTTCGAGAGACAGCGGCAGTTCGTGTCCGCGATGATCTCTCAGGACGATCTCCACGTAACTCGATGGGCCAACGTTGATTCCAATTTCCAAAAATTTATAGCCCGTATTCGTCAGATCGTAACGTTTGCTCAGTAAACACATCACACGATGCTGCGGACTGCATACATACATATATACATAATGTTAAAAAAACCTTTCTTTTGTGTATAGAATGTTGAAACTTACATGTTATATTCATTCTTCACGTCGTACGATGCGTTGCTCTCTTTGGCGAAGTACATTTTTTTTTAACCGTTCGTACAAGCGGGTATCGCAAGACTGATTGCATCCGCGTAAATTGTGACGTATATGGTAACACTTCTGGAATCGAAGAAGGGAGACAGGTCCTCCCCACTTTTTCCAAGAATTTCAAACGTGTCGCGACATGTTTTACCACGTCTTTCTACATATTTTTTGTCACAAGCTTATACATATTATACATACATACGTTTATACATATACGTTTATACGTACATACATACATTTATACGTACGTTTATACATATATGTTTATACATATACGTTTATACATATACGTTTATACATATACGTTTATACATAAGTACGTTTATACGTACGTTTATACAGGTACATGTATTATAAAGGAAGGGAAAAAAGAAATATGTAATAAATACGTTAACATATTTTTATTTAAAAAATTCTTTTGCAACCACCAATTATATATTTTTAATACATTTTGTAATGCACAATTCTTAACATGTTGCCCACATCGCATAGTATTAGTAACATCCAGATTAGTTAAAGATTCGATGTCTTCGTAAACTGCATCCAAGGTATCGATGTACATGCGTTCTCGCTCATCGTCCAGAAGCAAGTTCCGTTGCCACGTTCGTTTCTCGCGTCCCTTAACGTACACGATAGCATCATCTTCAAATATAGCTGTCGTGATCAGACATTTCGCCTCGTTGTACGAAACCATCCCGTCCTCCCATCGCAATCCATAGTGATAAGCACTCAACCAGGAAGCGCAAGACCTGTCGGATCTTGTCAAAAATTTCCATGGGACTCGTAAAAATATAATGCGTGAGAACGGTCCCCTGTTTCAGCACCGCCACTTTCTTCACGATAAATTTCTTGTTAACGATGAATCCTTGCAGATCCACGAACGTTAGCATAGACATGTTGTCAAGAATACTGCGATCGATTGCGGCGTATCGTAGATTTTATATCGTGTCGGAGGTACATTTAGGTGATTTTGCACACAACGTTGGTCAACGGATTATACTGAACCACACGATCGTGTATGATGAGACAATAGGCTGTTGTTTTTGCGGGCACGTTCTCCTTACATTCAAAGTCTAATCGCACGTCCACGGTGCCACTCTTGACCGATTCGTTCTGTCGAGAGCAATCGATGATCATGAACGGGCCATTACGTAAAAAAGTTGTAAAGGTGAGACTCGGCTCGAGATACTCGTATCCATAGTAGTCCTTGCAGAAACGCGTGTAAAAGTCGTACAGAATCGCACATCTGTTTTTATCAAAATCTAGATTCAAAATCATCGTACGAATAACATTCCGTATTCAAATAGAGTTTAGCATTGGTTAATTTGCAGTGGTCGACTCGACTTGCATCCTCAGACATGATATTTTTTCGACCAGTTTGCATAGCGAAAATGACGTAGCGCGGCTTCTCGAGCTGACTAGTCGTCTTGATGGCCCACAAATGCTTGGTTTTGCTCTGCAAGAGCGGAAACTCGTACAGATCCCAAGAGCGAAAAGCCATGCTCAGATATCGTCCGCTCTCCAAAGCGCGCAGCATCGACAGCTTATTTATCTCGCTCAATAACACGTGCGACATTCGCCACTGTACTTTGAATAATTCGAGCGTCGGCTCTGTCGCCGAATCTCTCGTCAGACAATTGCTGTCGTTGCGCGCTCGTATTAAAATCAATTCGTGACGAGCGTTGATCACCACACGTCTGTAATTTTCGCAAAATCCCAGCAGTACGTAGAGCGGTACACAGAAATTAAAGTATCCGGCCGCAGTAGTCTGCGCATCTTAGCCTGCATTCCGCAGAATCACGCTTCTGTCGAATGACACTGTTACATAGTTTTTGATCATGCTAGTTATGCCCACGTTTCTGTTACGATCAATCTCCACACCATTGAGTTCATATCGGATCTCATCGAATATAAACGCAACGCAATTATTTTCCAATGACACGTTAGCACCCTGGACTACTTTGTTCTTCGTCAGTTTTCCCTCGATGTATAGAAAGCTTTCGTACGGCAATGTGTATAGATCCTATTACTGTATGAGTATTCTTATCTCGTCGCTGTACCCGAACGTTGTATTGGCGAACGGGTTGTACGCGTGAGTCTCAATCTTGACGATGCGATCGTCGAAGATCGGTTCGTCTTTAATGTTTAGGATATCAGTCATCTCAAATGTTGCGCACCGCGAATCCCAAAGACTTCAAAAATGTAACGTTCGACGCGCTGAGCTTCTTCTTCTTCTTCCTAATGCAGTTGGATGAGCGAGTGTTATCGAGCTGTGACGTCGTTGGCCTTGTAAAAAATACGTTATCTCTCTGCGTGCGCTTTGTTCCGTTCAACACGAGCATCTCACGCTCACGTTATCACTGCAGACGTCGTACGTGCAATCTAACGGTGATCTCTTCTCCTCGAAAATCGAGTAATCATCCGTTCTGGTTGACGACGCGTATCGTTAGATCCGTAATGCTCCGTGCGATGATCGGTAGGTAAATGATCTGCGCCGGCCTTTCCGATATCTTATATCCTGGCGGCACGCTCGGTGAAAATTCGTGTATCGTGTGCGCGCTTTTGCCGTTGCTGTACGCACCCGCGGATAACGTTTACGTTCATTATGTTGATCGACATGTCCGATTCGTGCCATTTTCGCGGTCGCATTATACGCTTCGAAGAGAATCCCAGCAGCGATCCAATGCTGTTGGGCTTGTCAAAATTTATTCTGTACGCACATTTAATCTCGCATCTCATCGTGTTGTAGTTTGCGCGGAGAGTAATCGGGTATTCTCCACCCTCACCGTTATCATCATCGGCGTCATTGTTCTTATTGTCACCGCGCACTACGTCAGCGGTTTCAAGCGCGTCGCGGTGAGGACATTTCCGTAAAATCGCGCGTTTCAGAAATTCATTTATGTCTCGCACTTCGTACGAATCTTCGGGAATTGTAATTTCCGCATCATCTTTGGCAAAATAAAATTTGTTGTTCGATTTATTCACGTTCGGTATCGTGTGAAAAGTCTCAAAAATCGCCAGACCGAGCTCGTGATCGCCGTCACTCAAATCTATGGGGAAGTAGTTCGCCGCGAGGACGGTGCTCTTCCCGCTCAGCGTAAGCGTCAGCGACATGACGGTGTTCGACTAATACTGAGATTTCACAGCATCTCACAGAGCTTTTTAAATTCACGCGCGTCTACCGTTTGTAGAAACCGCAGGCACATCTGTCCGCAGAAGCTCTGATCGTACGTCTGATAGGACGTTCCTTAGGAGGTCGAAGATTACCGAAACTGTCAAAGTATACGACGCGGTTGTTCCTCTTCGCGTACGCTACCCAGTGAGTACCAGGCCCCGTCGCATCGTCCAGATTCACGATACCGCTTTCGTTTCGACGGGCACCGCTCGTCGGTAACGCGTTACGCATGAAAACGCCTCTAAAGTATGATATGCGCATACGTCTCGCGAGCTCGTTTAATTGCATTGGTAGTTGCGCCAGACGGCATTTTTATCATCTCTTTTTTTTTTCTTTGCAGCTGTACCCTGTCCATGTTTGTACGGGCCGAGATACAATCCGCGTCCGTATTTGTATGGAGTGAGATACAGTCCGCGGCCCTGTTCCACGGAACAGGATTCGTCCGGATTTGACGTCGCGCGGCTTTGTTGTCGTTTACCGCTTTCGCCACGCTGGCCGCTCTGCCGATCAAGGATCCGAGCGCGCCCAACATTGGCAGAAACGGTAACGCACCACCTCGTTTCGCCGTTGGAAGTATCCGTTTTTTCATCGTTTTTTTCTTCGTCGTCGCCATCTTCTTCTTTGATTTCATGCCCATGCCGATCTTGGTCTTGGCTTTCATCGCTGCCCAGACGGCAGCAGCAGCGGCTCTCTCGCTCAGAGCCGAATCATTCGCGATAATGCGTTTTCGCGCCTTCTCGGTTAGTATATTGTCTACCGCGTGTCTATCAGTGAGATCGTTGCTGTGCAAATACGCAATGTCGTGTTCTCGACACGCCGCGTCCAGCGGATTTATGCCCGCGTCATCTCTGGCTAATCGCTTCACAAGTCGAGTGCCTGGGCCGCAAAACTGTAGCCCGGAATACTCGTATATAACTCGAAAGGAAGCGCGTTTACCGCTCGATTCAACAGACTATCGCCCGACGCTGTTTCGTCCGATTCGTTACAGTCCTTTATCTTAGGTGCGGGACCGTCGATGTGCGTTCGCTGCCACGGCTGATTGTAGTGCTCGTCGCACCGACGATAGGTCGATAGGTTCGAACCTCCGAATCTGCCTTCACGTGTTCCGGAAGCTGGTCCCAGACGTGTTCGATGTAATCGCCGTACACGCGTAAGAGCACGACCTTCGGTATATATTGTAACTGCTCGGCGCTCAAGTTTCGAATATCGGAAGGACGACTCAGCGCAAAATACATTTTGCTACTGCGCGATTCGCGGGATTCGCACGTCTTCAAATAGTCGTTCGAGAGCACACGTCTTTAAATAGTCGTTCGAGCGCACAGCCTGTAGTGTGAGCATGAAATTCGTGCTGCAACCACTGACGATACGCGTCACGAATTGTGACGCGGAATCGCGAATAATGGGAGCGCGGAGAAGCGCAAGCACGGCGAAATGCTGCCGAGTACTATACGCGCGATCATTTGAGGCCCGTCGAATTGCGGTAAAACCAACCACGTTCTCATAAACTTATTCGAGAGCCTGAATGGTGTACGTTTCGAGAACGTGTACGTCTATTCGAAATCGTTCCAAAAACGTTGGCGAAAACAGCCAAAGTATTGATATCTCTAAAATTTGTTTACGTCTATCGACGAAATCGACTACTTTACATTCTCCAACAACAGCGACGTTGTTCCACCGAGTGAAGCGCGCTCAAATTCTATTTTTATCTTTGATGACGTGGCATGCGATAAGCAGGATGCGGTGAGAGAATACTTTTCGATGGGTCGCTATGCGAACGTTGACTGCTTCTATCTCTGTCAGACGTATGCGAGGATACCTAAACTCTGATACGCGACAATGCGAACCTTCTGATCCTGTTCAAACAGGACGGTACCAACTTAAAACGCGTTTACAATGATCATGTGAATACCGACATGTCCTACGACGAATTTTGCGCGTTGTACCGCGTCTATTGGCAACAAAAATATGGATTTGTAGTAATAGACAAAGACAGTGCGCTTACAAATGGATAATACAGAAAAGGATTTAACGAGTTCGCGATACCGTACCGACCAGTCGCTGTCGATACTTAATCGGAGACGAACATGGCAGATGTGAGCGAGCGGGAAAAAATCGCGAGGGCGATCGAGAATACGAGCGAATCGATCCGCAAGAAACATCGCGCTCTGAAGACCGATAGAATCGATAAAGGCATCACGTTGAACAGACATTTTAAACCTCTTATCGAGCCGCTGTGACTTTTCGCTGACAGCCCCGGCGTGCGCGCGACAAAGAAAAAGTCGCGCGACGAAGATACAGCGTCTGCCCATAAACATGAGAAGAAGGAGGAAGAGAAACAAGAAAAGAGAGAAGAAGCGAGCGAGACGTTTGAGTGTTCCACGACTCTGCATAATCCAATGATCGATCGCACGATGATGTACAACCAATAACCTAATCACCCCGCGTACCAAAATCGTACCGACGATAGAGTCGTTGGAGAACGTTTTCGAAATGATGGAAGACTCGCTAGCGACGAATGTTCAAAATCAGCTGCAAACGTCGGAAGGTCGAGAGGCGTTACGAGCTGGTTTGGGCCCGCTGCATAGGGATAAAAATCGAAAAAGGTGGACATGAGCATGTAACATTGAAAAATCGTCTCAAAAATCTTTACTCGGGGGTTTTTGGGGTCGCTGAATTCGAATCTGACATTTTTTTTTAAAACAAAATGGCGGATTCAATATGGCGGATGAAAAAATTAAAAATTGATCCGAATTGCTTGAAACTCGTTACTCGGGGGTTTTTGGGGCTTCAAATGTGACAATATTTTTCTAGAAAATAAAATTGCTGCTGCAGTATAGCGATCTAAATTTGAAATTTTGTTCAAGGAAAGGTTTTATGAAAAAGAAATACAAGTTGGAAGTGACACATCAATATTTTTTATTCCTACTTAATATATATATCATTATTATATATTATTATAATAAAATTGATATATCAATCGCTGTCAACTTCAAAATCGCTTTCATGTGTAACATCTGAAATTTCTACTTCGCTTTCTGTATCTGAATCATTTATGATCATTTGCCGTGCTTCATATAACAGTGATTTCTTTTGTTTTTTTGGAATTTTTCGAACGCTTGATACAAAGGGATCGGAGCTAAGCAATAGTCGATGAAATACATCGGTCATTGTCGCTTTGCGGCTATGTTTTCTCGAAAAATCTCGACGATATTTTTTTATTAACTTATTACTAGCTTCCTGCGCTTCCTCAGACATTTGGCCAATTGGCAACAAAGCCGAAGCTATTATTAAAGGACCATGTATCAATAGTTTATGGATAGTTGTTGGCATCGGATACCATGGATACAAATCCACAAACAGCTCAGCTGTTTCAAAGGCGAACTTCTCGTATTTACTAATATCGATGTCATAGTTTGATGAGATCAATTGTAGAATTACATGAAATCTCCTGATCAAACGAACATCTATATTAGTAATTTCAGAGGAAGTTGCAGCCTCTTGAAAAAAGCGACGAGCAGTGTTGCCGTCGTTTGAACTGCCCCCTTGCTTCGGTTGGTCAACAATTAGGCCTAATTTTTCCTTGAAGGCTTTCTGTGTATCAGCCTTTCTTTTCTCAACAATTTTTTTAACGTTCGCACCCCTCGCTTGCCATTTTTTGATATCTAGTTTGTATGACAAATGTAAGCAACACTCGAAACATCGGATCCAAGCATGTAACGAAGATATGCCAAATTCTAAATTTGTCTCATTTATATCAAGTCCAACCATCATATTAATATCATTGAAGTCTTTGGAGGTTGCGTTACACAAATAACAACGTTGTGCTGAGTCAGTTTCCGACAGTGCGTTGCAAACTTTACCGTCCACCATTGTCAGTGATAAACTGTAACGCACCTTAATATTCTTCCCGCGAAAATATTCGTTAAACGGAACAAGATTTTCCACTTGGTCTTCGACATATTTCACTTCGTTTCTGGTTGTTTCCGGTGTTTCTTTTAAATACTCTACTTTAATTGGTCTGCAAAACCGTGAGGAAGAAGGTCGGGGATTTTGCCATATGATCATTTCTGTACCATCCTCTGCAATGTGCAACAATCGCAAAGGTACTAGTGATGTAAAAAATATACTACTATCTGTTACTGCATCGTCATTACTGGAAAACTTTTGCTTATAGACACTTTGCCCCGACGTTCCGTCACAGCCCCACTTGCAGATTAAATTCAAGTTTAACAAAACATCGTCTTTCAAGTTTAAAATGTCATTTGTTCGCAGATTTAAAATACGCTTAACAGTATGATTCAGTAAGGATTGAAGACTTATAGAACCACATGTTTCAGTGATTGTGATTGATTCTTTGTCAGGGTAACACATTTTCTTTGCTTCTGCGACGATGACATAAGAAGGATAAGCTTTCGAATTGACCATTGTACAACCTGACCTTACAACTAAATACTGCCGCTTGGAAAAATTCGCTTCAATGAAAACAGACAATGCTTCTTCAGGCGTCAATGTTCTCTCTTTGACCTGGCCTTCCGACGATCTGTACGATGATGCTTTAGATGGACTCCCCTCCGAGACCCTTTTAACCACGTGCGCTGCGTCAACTTGTCCTGCTGATCGAAGGCTCATCTGAGTTGCGAATGCGAGTTCCTCAGCACCGTACTCTTGTCGCAGTTGTTGGGTTCTTCTACGTTTTGATCTGTCACTGCATTCCGCGAAGCTTTTCGAATGTCTTTTTTCAGTATTTGTTTCACCGGATGCTTTTTGATCATTGAACACAATGGAACCATTTAACCATTCCTGATTTTTTGCTCTAAATCTGCTCTCTGTTCTCGCCGATTCTTTCCATAAAGTGCGAAATCGATACAACAAATAGGACACACTTTTCTTCTCTTCTTCCGATAAATAATATTTCCGATTCGCTTTTTTGGAAACGTAGTTTTCCACTACTTCAAGAGTTTTTGTTAGTTCGTTGTTCAATAAGTCTTTCAGAATGATGAATAGTTCACTTCTCTGAATGGATATCTTCTCGTTAGACCTCATTTCTGAAAAAAAATCAATATTACATTACTCATTATAGAAATAATTAAAAAATTATCCATTTTTGCCATATATTGATTTTTAAAAAATTAATTATATATTCTTGAAATTTTATTATTTAGGTTATACACTCAATTCACTTTTTTAATCGATAGTCTGATTCGTAAATAGCGACCCCGAAAACCCCCCAGTAATGATTTGGTAAATATTTATCAATTTTTTAAAATGTTTGGCCGCCATATTGGATCCGCCATTTTGTTTTTCAAAATAAAATTGTCAGATTCGAATTCAGCGACCCCGAAAACCTAAAAATCAGATATATCTTCTTGATTAACAACATACATAAAGATTTATCGACATTTCAAAATTTTTTCCGCCATATTGAATCCCCCATTTCGTTTTTGAAAAAAATATCATCAGATTCGTAATCAGCGACCTCAAAAACCCCCAAGTAACCATTTTCAGCAACATTCATTAAAATGGAATCAATTTTTAGTCATTTAACATACATGTTCTTTTTTTATATTTTGCATATTTATGCATGTTTATAAACCAAGTAATGTAAACAGCGGGGTTGCAGGTTGTTGCAGCTAATTCCTTCGCGAATTCAAAGTTCAGGGGTTATTAAACAATTTCCCGTGTCATCCATTGATCGAGTGAAGTCGAGTGGTAAACTTTTTCATCAATGTTTACTAAATTTTTTGCATATAAATGACAAAAACATAGGTTCACTTAATTATTTATAAATATTTACTGGTTAGTAATTAAGAAATTATAATTTTTCGTTAAATTCTACATACCTTGCTGAGAAGAATCCATATAGCGACTTTTCAATATCTACTTTTATCGAGAAATGCACACACTTTCACTTTTCGGTCGGAACTGCACATGTTTTCGTTCTCGACGCGTCTCCTCCAACGGTCAACTTTCGAATGGCCCTATGCAATGCTGTGCGGCATGTAGCGCTTGAAAACCGGTTTTCTTTGTACTTTGGGGTTCCTAGAAACGGTCGGGACACATTGCAGCGTTAAACTAGAACCTTCGATTTTCGGCAAATGGCCAGCTTTTTACGATTTCATCCCACTGTGCGCTGGGTCAAAAGTACGTCGAGGCCGTCCTGAAGGGAGCGCGAGATAAAGAGAGCGGCATAGATCGCGTGTACGGCGTTTACCTACACAAGGATGGCCTGATGTTTGGTAATAAACGACGTGGATGACGCGGACAACATAATTATCGACGGCGTACGATATGCCAGTACACCAGGTTATAACGAGTTGATTTTCAAGAGAATTCCCGACGATGCCCTCTACACGGAAGACGATATGCACAAGTACAAGAGCATGCTGTTGGTGACGAACGCGCACAAACACAAGTACCATTCACAGGGTCGATTATTGAGCAACAGAGGATACAAGTACGTAATCGCACCGTTGATATCGATCACATCCAAGAAACAGAAGAAATCTGGAAAGGGATTACCTCACGCAATGACATTGAACGACAACGCGATCGATTATGTGCACTGGGATGATCCCAACGAGCTGGTGGATCGTCTACGATTGCTCGACGCTTCGCACCGAGCAGGCAACAACGTTCACGACAATGAGATGCTGTCGGTTATCAAGGAACTTCGCGAAGCCGGTCTTATTATAAATTAAATCGCGTATTCATAAAACGTGTCAGTCGAGTAACACCAGCAAGAAAAAATACATTATTTTCTTGTACTCTGTGTATTACACGTCGAATCATGAAAAAGAAATCTGATGAAAAGAGAGAAAAAATTAGCTCCGAGAGACGTTAGCTTGTCGAGAAATTGCACGCTCCGGCGAGAAGAAATTTTCCGCAAAGGCACGTCATAGTCCGGGGGTACGACGATGTAGCAGGCTGATATCGTTGAGATGCGCCAGTACTCGAGTTTCAACAGAGGCTACCACTACATACTCACCGTCATCGATGTGTTGAGCAAGTACGCGTGGGCCATTCCGCTCAAGAGCAAGGGTGGAAGCAAGACGGCTAACGCTATCGCTGAGATCATTCGAGAGAGCGAAAGATGTCCGAAAAATTTACAAACGGATAGAAAGAATTTTACAATGCAGATGTATAGAATATCATGAAAAACCACAACGTTAATCACTATTCCACGTATTCGACGTTGAAAGCGTCAGTGGTCGAGCGGTTCAATCGCACGCTCAAAAACGACATGTGGAAGATGTTTACACTCAACGGCAATTACAAGTGGGTCGACGAGCTGCCGCGTCTGGTGTCAGATTACAACGCGCGCAAGCATCGCACCATCGGCGACCCTCTGACGTAACTTCTGCGATCGCCGAAAAACTCTTGAGCACAGTGTACAGTGCGATAAAGATAGCGGGTTCTGCAAAATTCAAAGTAGGTGATTCGGTACGCGTGAGCAAGTACAAGACGATTTTTGAGAAGGATAACACACCAAATTGGACCACCGAAGTGTTTACGATCGTTAAGGTGCAGCGTACCAATCCTGTAACTTATCTACTCGAGGACTATCGTGGAAAATCCATCGCTGGAGCGTTCTACGAGCACAAGTTGCATCGCGCTACTCATCCGGACGTGTATCTCGTGGAGAAAGTGTTACGCAGGAAGGGCGACAAAGTGTACGTGGCTAAGATTCGATGGATCGCACAATTCATGGATACACAAAAACAATATTATTTGATAAATTTTTAATTGATATATTTTGTATACATATAACAATATAAGAATATAAACGTGTAAAATATTTTTTTTTATTATCCTTTCCATTTTTAGAGTATACAGATATAAAATACGTATATAAATGTACGATACACGAAATGAAAAATAACAGTAATACATAATAAATGATACTACATAAAACATAATAGTAATTCTTATATAAAACGTAAAAACATAATGCGTAAATTATAATGATAATAGTACATAATAGTAACAGATATGTCGATTGTATGAGAATATTTAAAAAAATGTAAAAAGACAAAGTACAAATTAAGATAATTCATAATAATAGTAATACATATACGCTGTATGAAAATATAAAAAAAAATGTAAAAACATAATAGTAATATAAATGTATGTACATATATTACGAAGGTATTCGCCAATGTCCCCACGGTAACGTCTCCGTCGAATTCGGTATGGCGTATCATTTGTCATCGTATGGACTTAGATTCGGATATCGTGTATATCTCGTGTAGTTTAGATCGTATACACGATTGACGACGAGTCATTTCGATCTCTTCGTTCAAACATCGAGTGTAATCGTCGAACGTTATCGTTTGCGCTACGACGTACCTCTTTACGCCTTTCACCTTTTTAGTGTCCTTCTTACCGTCCACCCTCACAGCGTACATCTTTGCTCTGAGACCAACGAATTTGGTCATTATCGCACCGTTATTTTCATCCTTCATCAGACCGGGTACTTTTTTGTTCGCTAGAGGCATACCGCGTTGTCCGTCGGATAATCGCTCGTGTCGAATCTACCGATATCGCGTTTCATAGTCTCGTAAATGTCCTTGCACTCGACGCGGTATATAAGGCTGTCTATATCGATGTATATTATTTTAAATTTGTCGCGAAACAATGGTAACATATACTCGTGGTGAAATTCGTACAAGCAGACTTTCGATATGTCGAGTATCTACATACCCATGTAAATCGGTTTGTCGAACTTCACCTCGAGTTTACGCAGTTCGACAGCTATTAAATTTTCCGCAAAGACGCTACAACTGTGGAAATTAGGTTTTGCAATCATTGCCTCCGCATCGTACCGTCCATCCCATTTTGTTAATAATTTTATGTCAGCGTGGTTGCGCACATTCTCCATAGTTTTACCGATTATCGCGTTGTTCATTAATTTATACAAATTTTTTTCGAAATCGTTTTTCGCGCGCGTTCTGAAATTTGTATTAAGTTCAATGTAATCGCGAAGCCATGGAGATTGCGCGAATTATAGCACCCGATGGATCTTTGTTACGCGAAGACCGTGACGAGTACATTGCTGCAGGTTGCGGTAGTGGATGACGTAACACTCTTTATCGTACAGCGTCGCTAAAAGTTTATATTCGCGCTTGCCGGGCGGCTTATCGCGCGTCGGACAGAACGATAGGTCAGTGTGTCGGTCGTGTATATGCTGCGGATACTCGAGATCGACTTCGAGAATGTAACCGGTGGGCGAATTTAGAGCGATCGCGCTCGCGTCAAAGTTCGCAGCGTCTTCGACCCATTGAAATTTGGCGTATGGCAATGGTTGACACATCGCCCACCCGTCTAAATTGTTAACGTCATAGTACACCAAGTACGACGACGGTTTCGACAGGTCGTACGAATGCATGTACTTGTTATTAGTCTGCGCGTATCTGCCTGAACATTGACTGAGACCACCGCGTATACCGCGCTCGATGAACATGATCATGTCAATATCAGTGAGCAACTCAAACTTTACACGCGTATGTTTTAACATCGCGTGAAACCAGGCAAGGTAATAATGTGCGGGATCGAGACCGTAACTCGCGACGCAACTTTCGCGGAAATTTTCGAAAATGTCGGCTAATAACAAGATATCGGTTTTCAAGTACAGATCACTGTACTCGCCGAGCGTTCGGATAGAGAATCGCTGCCATACGTTCGCCGCGTGAGCGTAATCGCTCTCGGATACGGTATCGCCCGTTAACGAACTGTAAAAAGATTCGCGCGGTGATAAGCGCGTGTCCTGCAATTTTTCGGCGCAGTCAACGTACTCGTATGGAAAGACACCTTTACGAGTCAGTAATTCAAATTCATCATCCGATAGTGTTGAAAATTTTGAACGTATAACTTTTAATTTGTCTTTATCGAGATACAACGCTAATTTATCGAGACTTGTACTGAGAAATTTGAAAGAATCAATAAAACGTAATTTTACACAATTTCTTTGAGAATTATTTTCAGTTTTATCTTTAGTGCTATCGACATGTTTTGTGAAGGAGATGTATTTTTATAAGACTTTAAGTACATCGCGCCTTATCGGTCGAGTGTTAAGATGTTGAACTACTCTCTAATATACATTCAATTAGATTGAATTAATATTTCAGAAATAAATTGAGAGCCGATGAAATTATCGGATTCACACAATCAATCTGAAACAAATAATCCCCCCAAATTCTCCCAAATCTTAAAAAACTGTAATAAACTTATTGCGAAAAATATTGCCTCGGCCGGGAGTCGAACCCGGATCTCTTACATTCCGTGTGAGCGTCCTGAGCCTTTAG
>NW_017304969.1:137851-162792 GCF_001594115.1 Trachymyrmex septentrionalis
TTACAGTTTTTTAAGATTTGGGAGAATTTGGGGGGATTATTTGTTTCAGATTGATTGTGTGAATCCGATAATTTCATCGGCTCTCAATTTATTTCTGAAATATAAATTCAATCTAATTGAATGTATATTAGAGAGTAGTTCAACATCTTAACACTCGACCGATAAGGCGCGATGTACTTAAAATCTTATATTTATAATGTCGATCCTGGTTCCAATCAGATGTATTTTTCTTTAGTTATCGGTAATACATCTACGTGTCCTTCATATGCTGTAGCGATTTCCTTAATTATAAAATGCGCATCGTAGCCCGATAAATTGTGAAAAACGATCGGAATATATAATGAATTTTTATAATTTAAATTACAGTTTGAATGCGCTGGACCGCGGTATCTACTAGTTAAGTGGCAATGATCGCGTACCCGAGTGTCGTCCGACGCAAACGGTTTCTCGCAAATATGACAACGCGTCACGCTACGGTACGCTTGCCATTGTTCTTTCGACAACGTTTCCATGGGCACGTTGGCGGATATGATATTTTTCACGCGATGTGTCCAATCGTTGAGTTGTCGCGCGAACCACGCTATACAATCTTTATCGCGACGGAACTGATACGACGATAATGCGTCATCGTACGAGCAACGCACGTAGTAGCCTATGCTGAATACCTCATGCTGTTGATACGCGTACGACGACGCATCTTCTCTGTCGGGTTCCGTCTTCGGTAAAACGCACTCCAAGTCGGCGTAGACGACGAATGGGACGCGCTCCTTGTTGCAGAGGTTCCCAAATTCGAGCCACTTTTCGTCCTTCGCAGTCGAATAGCGCAATCGTTGATCTTCTGGCAGTCCATTGTGTGCGACTGCAATTTCTCATTCGTGCTGAAGTAATGCAAGCATCTGAAAAAAACAGAAAAAAATTGTAACAGTTACCTATATTTTATTAATAAGATGGGAAATTATAATAATTTTTTCATGTGTACTTACCGGTCGCAGAAATATTTCTTGTTCTTTTTCCTAGTAATTTGTGATCTCACGAGACGCAACAGGTTCTTGATCCACACAAAGTGGCCGACACCGTCGTCGCGTGGATCTTGCATGTACAGGAGATTGACATGCTTGTCCTTCTTGTCACTGGTGAGCCGCAGAGGAAGAACTTGTTTATTCTCGATGCCGTATACGAGGTCTGTTCAAAAAGTATCGCGAATTTTGAATTTTCGCGGGTTACGTATATTCGATTTTCGATTTTTTTGTGGCGTTATGTTGGTACTCATGTCTCTCACTTATGCCGACAAGTTCGGCCATTTTGAATGTTCAGTTAATTTTTGACAGCTGCTTTGCTTGCACGTGTTTTGGCTCGTCTTCGATTTTTGCCTATTCCAAAAAATGGATCAAAGAATCTGTATCAAATTTTGTGTGAAAAACAAAATTAAGTGCGCGGACGCATTCCGAATGTTGACTGTGGCATATGGTGAAGCTACCTTGGACCGAAGCAACGTTTATCGGTGGTACAAAATGTTCTCAGAGGGCCGAGAAGATGTGAACGACGAAGAGCGTGCCGGACGCCCGAGCACGTCAACAACAGACGAAAACATTGATGAAGTGAAGAAAATAGTATTGGCCAATCGTCGAATCACCGTTAGAGAGGTTGCTGAGGACCTAAACATATCGATTGGCTCGTGCCATTCGATTTTTACCAATGATTTGGGCATGAGACGGGTCGCCGCGAAATTCGTACCAAAATTGCTCAATTTCGACCAAAAACAGCATCGCATTAACATTGCTAAGGAGCTGTTGGACTCTGTCCGCGACGACCCAAATTTGCTCCAGAGGGTCATAACTGGTGACGAATCATGGGTTTATGGTTATGACGTGGAAACCAAAGCTCAATCATCCCAATGGAAGCTGCCGCACGAGCCAAGACCGAAAAAAGCGCGCCAAGTTCGGTCGAATGTGAAGGTTTTGCTTACAGTTTTCTTCGATTGCAGGGGCGTGGTGCATCATGAGTTCTTGCCACAGGGTAGAACGGTCAATAAGGAATATTACCTGCAAGTTATGCGCAATTTGCGCGAAGCAATCCGCCAGAAACGCCCGGATTTGTGGAAGAACAAAAATTGGCTTTTGCACCATGATAACGCCCCTGCTCACACATCGTTGCTTGTGCGCGAATTTTTGACCAAAAACAACACACTAATGATGCCGCAGCCACCGTATTCCCCAGATCTGGCCCCCTGTGACTTTTTCTTGTTCCCGAAACTGAAGAGGCCCATGAAAGGACGACGCTACGCTACGATTGAGGAGATAAAGACGGCATCGAAGGAGGAGCTGAACAAGATCACAAAAAATAATTTTTTGAAGTGCTTCGTATTGTAAAGCGTTGGATATTATACAAGTGTATAATCTGATGGGGATTACTTTGAAGGGGACAAAATAGATATTCATGAATAAATAAATAATTTTTGAAAAAACATAAAATTCGCGATACTTTTTGAACAGACCTCGTACATTGATCGACACCGCGTTCAATCGTTCGAATTTCGAAATGTCTTTGAACGTTATCGAAAATTCGATACCCGCGAGATTCAGCACCGCCATATAATGCGGATACGATGACTCTCGCTCCGTATACTTTTCAGCCGGGTACAGAGCGGCGACCATCGACCACGCGAAGCACGCATTGTCCGTCGTTCTAACATTGATCACCGCTCATTTCGTCGCTATTTCCCGCGGCACCTCGAAGTAACATCCCGCGCACATGGGATTTAGTTTGTTCACATTCACTACCAAATTGAGGATTCGCGACAATGCCCACCCACTGTCGCGTTCCTGGAACTCTTCGAGTGATGTCAACGTGGGTTCGATAATATGTTGCTCGTACCACTCGCGCAAATCGGTGTATTGGTATATCTCGCGGTTCTTAGTGTTTATATTCTTAATGTCACGTTTGATGTTTGTCATAAACTCGCCGTTGAACGCAGTGTTCACTTTTGCACTACCGTGTCTTTCTATGGCGTCTCGCACACGTTCGAGCACTATTTCTCTCGCGTGTTCCAAAAACCTCGCTCGATGTAATCGACGTCGACCACAACACCCATCAATATACGGCTTTCAAACGCGGCGTCGATCTCTCGCCAGACGAGAGATCTTTCGTCGCGACTCGCTTACCCACCACCACCAACGTGCATGAAACGTCGCTCTAATCGTGTCTTTGCGCGATCCTCGCCACCATAGATTGTTTGTGTCCAACGGTGAAGCGCGGACGCTTGGCACAACAAAGCTCTTCGAGCCGCTCGATGCACTCGTCGCATCGTTGTAGCCACGCGAAACATTCCACCAGAGTAGCAACCTGGCTGCACTGCTCCAACAGTTTGCGTTCCACTCGCTCATGATTTTCCATTTTTTTTTTCTTTAGATCACGTCACACTCTTCCATGGAGCACTTGCACGTGACTCGTTCAAACACGCATATTTTTCAGTAGTGTCTCGCTCACAATACTGTTTACAATAGTTTTTTCAAGGATCCACGTTTCTAATGTGCTCAACTACATTGACATATATGTCCTCAACGTTCGCACAATAATCACCCATACTTTTTTTCCACTATTCTTATTGCGATCAATTCGTTCGTCTTCCAGGGCACCAACTGCGGAACTGAGCGCTTATAACTCATTACATATTTCCTTTATGACTTCTTTGTCCCTTTGCCTATTGGGTCATACTTTATTTAGAAGTAGATAAAGCAGCATTGCTAGCGATTCTAGTTTATATAAACAGCATCAATGCTTCTTTTAACGCGACGCTACATGTTATCGATCTCTCTTTCTCTCTCTGTCTCTCTCTCTCTCTCTCTCTCTCTCTCTCACTCTCTCTTCTTAGAAAAAAATCGTTATCGACATTTCTTCGAAGAAATTTAAGGGTTGTGGGAACGCAGTGTGCTTTCATACTTTTCACTGGAGTATCACTTTCATTTTACTGTAGAAGAGTTATGTTTTGCTTAGCAGCCGAACATCGGCGCTTCTCTTAACGCGTCGCGATGTATCATCGATCTGATAGTGTATATAAACAGTGTATATAACTTTTTTTCTTTCAATCGTAAATTTCGATTACGAGTGATAAGACATGGATGGTGTAAAAGAATATATACATCGAAAATCGATCGAGCGCAAGGGGTACCGGCCCCCTTCACCAGATCCGCCAAGCCCACCATCATCGAGGGAAAAAGCGCGATATTGGGAATATCTGGTGAAAAAGCGAGATATTGGGAATGTCCAGGTGAAAAAGCATCAAAATCGCCAACATGTTCCTCATCGACATCATCAAAATCGCCAACATGTTCATCATCATCATCAACGTCATCAGTGCCATCAAAGTATAAGCCATAGCTAGCGATGTTCGAGCCGTCGATTGCATTCGATGTCGATCGAAAAAAATGTAATAAAATATGAGAAAAAACATGATGTAATAAGAGGCGAATAAAAAATTTTCATCCACATCATTTTATATATGTACTTTATTTTTTAGTCTCCATCCATCCATCCATCCTATACCTCGACGCGCTAATAAAAAACCGCATTGAAAAAAACTGCGTCATAAAAAAGAGGATTTATTTCTATCCTTTCTTCACTTATATCACGTTATGCGCTCCAACATCGTCATGCACGCTCTATCGCCTACAAAGCATACTACGTTATAATATCAGTCACGTTATTAATCCGGCACATGCCAGATAATTGTGTCAGGTAAAGCGTCGTGCACGCTCTATCTTTCTCTAACGTGTGAACCCTTGTTATCTACGCATTTTTTGGAGTGGACGCGGGGCCCGCACCAGCGGCGGCAGCGGTGACGGCGGATGAAAAAAAATATGAAACGCATTGTTTATGTGGGTCCTATTACAACGATGCCGCCGGAACTTCCTGCGCCTTCCCCCTCTACCGCGCCTTCCTCCGCCCGCGCCTACGACTACTCCCCGCGCGCCGCGTTCCCCTCTAGCCCCATGGGTTAGAACCCTCCATATACAACTACTTATGTCCCATCCGATGTAGTCCTATACTCGACATAATATTCGTGCTCTCTCTCCTACCCATTATGGTTCTATACTTATCATAGTATTTGCGCTCTCTCTTCTTCCCGTTATATTCTCTGCCATGTTCTTTTCTTCTTACTCACAATTTTATTAAATAAATATAGTATTAATTTTACGATTTTTTAATGATATGACTTAGCAATGATTTTAATTTAACAACTAATAATAATAATATTTTTAGTAATGTAATGTAGGTATAAATAGCTAAGCATTCCTAATTATCGTAGATAAACCATTATAAACTATTATTGAGTAGCTATCGAACCCTTATTGTACTACGTCGTGTTATTGAACAACTATCATATTATTAATTAATTCTGAATAACTATAGAGAAAGAAGATTCTTTTCCACTCGCGATAAGGAGAAACAGGAATGTGCAGATTTCAAAATTACGTGACAAGCAAATGGTGTCATAGAAGGGAGCGAAAAAAATATTTTAGGATTGTGGAGGAAACCCAGAAAAGAAATAAGAAATAAAGAAGAATTATAATTTCTTAAAACTTGAAATACGAAGCGCCGGTTCGAATGTTAAGATGTTGACTACTACTATATAATATACACTCATTCAAATTGAATTAATTTTCAGAAATAAATTGCGAGCTAATAAGATTATCGGATTCACACAATCAATCTGAAACAAATAATCCCTCCAAAATTTCCCAAATCTTAAAACACTGTAATAAACTTATTGCATATGAAAAATATTGCCTCGGCGGGGAATCGAACCCGGATCTCTTGCATTCCGTGCGAGCGTCCTAAACCTACTGAAGCCTTAGCAATATTCTTCGCAATAACCGATGTCTATAGATAGTTACGCATGTATAGGCGAGCATGTATAAATGATTGGAAACGAGACCGTTTATATTAAAACTTGAAATACGAAGCGCCTTACTGGTCCGAGTGTTAAGATGTTGAACTACTATATAATATACACTCATTTATATTATAATATATTTCTGAAAATGAATTCAATTTAAATTCCAATCATATTGTATAATTTCTTATTATTCAATTTTTATTTTAATAATTTAATTAATTTATTTGAGGAAAAACTGCATGCCTTCTTATCATACTTTTAAATTGCTGAATCGAGGCAGGGAAAAAGAAGACTGAAAATAATTTAAAAAATTCGGTAATATATTTAAGTATTATATTATACATTTTTTATAAAACATTAATTTATTTCTTACTTTAAATGTAACGCAGTGTATACAATTTCATCTGAAGCGCACATTACTAATTCACATTCCATGAAGTTTCATCATAAACTTCATGCAAATTTTTAACGCATTACATTTATTGTTAATACAATTTTAGCGTATAGTAGTCACAAATTGTTGATATATATTCTCTCGCACGCAATTTTATTAAAATGATATGGTATTCATTTTACGATTTTTATGATGCGATTTTACAATAGAATGATACGAGCACAATTTTAATAATATTTTAATAGTATAAGTCGATCAGCCAGATACGGTTTCTTATTAAGTAATTTATTATCACGAAGATATGAAGAAGGAGTGATGAAGAGATTAGGGAAAAGATATATTTTCGAAGAAATATATTTTTTAATATAGATTTATTTAATGCAACATGTACAATATAATTTAAACCATTTAAACCACTAGAACATATTCCATAATAGAATTTTTATCATAAATTGTGCAAAGTGTTTGCAGCATTGCGTTTATTAGTAATACAATTTTGTCTTAAAAATGATACAAAATATTTGAATTTTTCACTAACATCGTGCGTACATTGACTTAGTTTATAGTACGCATACTCGACACATTGCTCGAGCTCAAATAAGAAGAGTATGGTTCTTGGTTTCATGTACAAGCATGTATCATACAATGACAATTTTACACTTTTCACATACTTTAAGAAGTTGTACATTCAGATTTTGAATTGGTGATAATGATGATGAGACAATTGACTGCATTAATCGTTCAATATTTGCATGTCTCTCAATGAATGCCTTCCAGGTAGCATGAGGCAGGATTATGCGGTTGCCTCGATTGTCGCAGATCGCAATTTCTATATGAGACGTAGGTCCCACGACGATCCCGATGTCCAAAAACTTATACACTGTCAATATCAATGCATATCTCCTCCCCAAGATATGAGATATGTATCGAAGTTTCGAAAATATATGAGAAGATGCGCTATAGAAAATAGAAAATATATAAATAGATCTTAGAAAAATACATAAAATGTATATTTTATAAAAATTATAATAAACTTACTGCCTCTCAGATGCCTCATCCTATTGAATTGGAACGTAATAGTTCATAGCGTGAAACGTTTTCAAGGGTAGCATGTAAATAGATCTTAGAAAAATACATAACGTATAAAATGTATATTTTATAAAAATTATAATAAACTTACTGTCTCTCACATGCCTCATCCTGTCGAATTGGAACATAATAGTTCATAGCGTGAGATATTTTCAAGAGTAGAGAGTATATATTTTAATACAATAAAAGCAATCTGCTCTATGTATTGTAGTAGGAGCGGTCCACAGAGCGACTGTATATAATGTAATAAGACTTATATTATATATCATAAGTTTCTTTTTTTAAATAGTAATCCCTACCATAAATTTTCAGAAACTTCGCATTTCACTGAATCCTCAGCATATGTAGTGAGCCAACTGACTGAATCACTAATGTCGCTATAAGTCTCACTAATTAGTGCCCACCATTTCACATTTTCCAGCAACACATCCAAGTTATCATTAAAAATTATTATTTTCGCATCAAGAATTCTTTCAATTTCGCCTCTATATGTGTGCAATTTTACTTTAATATAGATATCATAATTATATTTTATGACATTAAAGTAATATACAATGTACCACAATGTCTATGTGTGGATGAGCTTCGCTGTATGTTCTATCAGTAACACCATGAATCATATAATGACATGTAGGAAGATTTAAATTTACGTAATCATCAAACTTTGAGTCACAAACATTGAAATGTTTATATACAATATCTGCTATTTATATCTTATGCTTGGTACACCATATATTACCGCGAGGAAGTACGTTTTGAAATCCAAATTCTTTATACTGCGACTGAAATGCATCATCGACGAGCAATATTGTTTATTAATTTCACACAGAGTAACATAAACGTACAATTCTTGTTTAACATTTAAAATATAATATCCTCACAAACGTTTTTTGATGCAATGACTGCGGTAACTATTCATTGAGCGGTTGATGTATTAGAGCTCTCTTTCGTTCATGCGTTTACTATTTTATTATTTTTATATATCATTTATTTATTTTTTTATTTATTTATTTTTTTCTTTCGAATGGTGTATTCAATGTGAAATTTTACAAATATGCGAGTTAATTTTCAGTGTAATTGCCATCAAGCCTACATTAAATTATGCAATGACATATGTATAAGAACTTGACGATATCGAATTTTTTTACGTCTAAGAGATCAACGTCAGCGACAATAAAGTCTGTCTGTTTTCATTCTCTTTTCAAAAATAAGTTTAGGCAGTGTTTTCAATGTGGAATTTTACGTACTTTTATAAATATAGTGTTAATTTTTCAGAATAATGTTATAACGAATAATATGTTTGCATACAGACGTCTATCGTCGGTATCTAAGTTATCCTAATTGCAAAGAATTCGTTCCTTACATATCTTTAATATTAAAAACGTTATATCTTTTTAAAGGTATAAAAGACCAACATTGTTGGTCAACTAATCCCTTAGATAAAAATAAATTCTTTATTTCTTTGTAAACGTTTGTACAATTTATGTTTACTGCTACAATATCAAATTATTGCTTAATAACAATCATTTATTGTTATAATAGGATTAATTAAATTGTTGCAATATGATTCTGTCTCATTATTGTTATCAATCATAAATTTTTCTACTGATACAACGATAAATTCGTGACATTAGCTATACCGTTTCTATAGATATATTTTATACAATTATACATTATTAATTTAATCCCTCTTTTCATTCTTTTTATTTTTTGTTTTACATGTATCTTATAAAATTTAATTACCTTAATTACAGGAAATATTAAATTTTATTTATAAAAGATTTTTGTTCCTGATTTGACATGCTTATAAATAAACTTTACCAAATATAATATATGTATGCATATGTATATGCTATAATCACATAAAAAAATTTTTATAATTGGATAAATAAATTTTAATCCATCAATTAGGTAAATGAAATCCTATAATCGACCAAAGTTGATCTTATTACCTAAATATTTCAGTATTAATTTATACAAATACACTAGACAATTCTATAACTGTGGAATAAAGTCCTCTCCAATCTTGAAACGCAGTCATGGCTAGAACTATGACACGTGTATCGCGTGAGCCAATCAAAGCACCCGTGAGGCGCATACCGCGTGCCGATGTATTGCGATAAAATTTCAGATAACTCCACGCGGAGTTAAGAAATCGTTCCCATGTGTTGGGACTGTCATTATTATTCTACACAAAGTTTAAGAAAAACTAATCCGATCGAAACACCTTAATGCCTATAATTTCTCAGAATAAGAATAAGCTATCGCATAGCAATCACGGCCCGCGACGCGCGTGTCGCTCGTCGCTCCGAATCTTTAGTGGGATTTCAGCCACTCTGACTGTTAATTTTAAAATCTCATGTTATGTTTAATACGTTTTTGATTTACAGATTTAATTTACTATTTTTTGGCCATCGTGACCACCTTAGCCTAAAACAGATAAGTAAACGCGAATTTGTCGCGTTAGCGCCGATCAATCGAAAGTCGGGGAAGAAGCAGCGCGGAGAATGAATTTAATTTGTTAATTACTTTAAAATTCCATCAATTAACGGGAAATTAATTTGATCCATCAGTTCTACATTGAATTAGTGGCAACCGTGCCAAATTTCAGCCCAATGTGACTAATATTTCCATATAAAAAATCATTTTTTATATTCGGTACATATCAATTCCGAAAAATTCGAGCTGCCCCTTCCTTCCGACCCATCGACTGGCGCCTATATAAATGGGGCGAAAATCGAGTCCGTCGATTAGTTCTGATTAGTCTAAAGCAGGATTAGTCCCGGTTAGTCCAGAGCAATAGTTCAGTTCAGTAGCTCATTCGGAATATCTCTCAGTATTTGCAATATATACAAAGAAAAAAGAAAGTACGCATGTGTCAATTTCTTTCAAACTTTCTCTTTCCAAAACCCGTTGAGCTGACAGCGCTTGTAGGAGTTGCTCAGCCCTTCTCGTTCTCCTAGGCTAACCGCGCTCGTAGGAACTGCTTAGTCTACCTTCCTCCTCTTGAACTAACCACGCTCGTAGGAGCTGCTCAGCTCACCCCCTTTTCCTACGGACTAACTACGCACTTGAAGGAACTGTTTAGTCTACTCTTTCTCAGAATTGACCGCGCTCATAGGAGCTGCTCAATCCTTTCCTTTACTACTACCTGTTTCTTCTACAATTTATTTCTAATTCTGCTTCTTTTAAATGCAATTATTCAACTAACCGCGTCGGTAATATAAACAAAAACGTTTTCGGTAGAATGACTACCGAACATCGATATCTAATTCTATAAATGAACCAGCAACAATCGGATTAGACAATGGCGAAGCTCTTGCATTCGAATGTGAACACGGAGTAGAAGGAGTGCAGAGTCGTTAAGAGGCTATTTGGAGAAGGCGTGAATCGGCTGAAATTTATTGAAATGCTGCTTGGTCTTAACACAGTTGTAACTGCTTAGTCTATGACTTGATTGAATGAGGATATTGTCGAAGTAAAGCAAATGAGGATATTGTCGAAGTAAAGCAAATGAGGATATTGGCGAACATAACCGTTTATAAAAAAAAATTTCCGCTCAATAGGATGATGTCCGCAACATGTTGAGAGAGCGATGCGGAAAGTACGTTTTTCAGCGGATAGTTTTGTAGCGTTCTTTATTGCTGAATGCGCCCATTGATAATAAGTGATTAGATAATAACTAAGCGATAATTTATGATATAAGTTTATATATAGTATATGATATAAGGTTATTTAAATGATATTTAAGATAAGTATAATAAATGGACAGTATAAAAATATTCACGTAGCAGTTTTACGTTCAGTGCAGTAGTTTTGTCATAATCATATCTGTGCAATTTGTTAAATTATTTTTATATTACGATTCAAAGTCAAGTTTAATCTTTAATGAAATGATTATCAATCCGCTTAATGTTGTTAGACTTTTATTAGCATCTATAAGTTCAATATATCTAACAGAAACACCAGTAACTAAAGCAGAAATAGAAAATATACCAAAATTATTGCTGGGTAGCATTTTTCACTATAATGGGATGGAAGTAACAGAAGAAATCTATTTTGATTATCAAGAACCTTATAAACTATATAATTCTGAAATAATTGAAGATGATGAAGAAGCATGGAGTGAAGATAATTTAAATTCTCATCCTCAATGATGACGCAGACTTTGACAGTTCTTATAAAAGACGAGCTGTTGAATATTGGCGGAATTGGGACATTAAAGAAAAAAATAAAAACAATAGGAATCGTCCGCTAAAATCAATGCAAAATAAATTTAGAAGAGTTTCAACTGAACGTCAATTAAGATGGGAAGAACAATTACATTGAAATCATAAAGAAAAATTATCTTATATCTTACGTACATCTCCAAATTTACACATGATAAATTTACTGCAGCTATTGAATCAAGATTCATAGTTCATGATATCAATTTACAAAGGTGGATTTTACAAGCTCAAAAAGAGATAGAAAATTTAAATCCTATATTTAAAGCATCTCACAGTTAGATATCAATATTCAAAAAGTTCCACTGAATTGTTCCGAGAAAAATTACGAAATTTGTAACTAGAAGAACACAATAGAAAATTCCGTTGAGTTCCAAAATACAACTAATTTTCTGAAAACAGTGAAACCACTTATCGAACAGTTCGGATCTGAAAATGTTTCGAATTCTGAGTGGTTTCCAATTGAAAATTGATTCTGGAAGGTCATTGTCTAATGAAGAAGTAAAGAAAGTAGAGTGTGTTGTGCAATCTATATCATTAATAACACACTCATACATCATACAACTAATAATATCGTGTAATGGAAATTTACTGTCATCTTTATTTATTGTATTGAAAGAAACTAATGATAAATTTTAACCAAGAGTACAAGAAATTATTACACACTTACTTATTTACACTAATAAATGTTATTGTAAAAGAATCGAAATCTGGTAAAATGATTTCAGATAATAAATTAATTTCCTTTTACAATACATTTTCAGATACTGTTTTACTATTAAAAAGTAAATATAAATTTGCATAATACAATGAAATTATAAATCTTATTTCTGTGATATATTTTATATTTTATTTAAGAATCTCATAACAGTCATAATATAGTTATTACTTTAACATTTATATTTCTTACAGACCATTTTAAAATGTGGTTAGAAGAAGCTTATTTTCCAAACATTGGTTCTATAATAATAGCGTTCTTTTTCGATTCATGGACTAGACATTGTCCTAATATTATTTTAGATTTAACACCTGCATGAAAACATTACTATTATGATTATACCAAAAGGTACGAATACACTACAGAGAAAATACAATCATTTGATTTTTACGGATTTGGAATTTGGAAAAATTTTGCTAAAAGATTTTCAGATACTGTTTTATTATTAGAAAGTAATATAAAAATACATAAACAAAATAATATAATAAAATTACAATCTTTGATACATAATCAATTGTCCCCGCGATATCACAACTTATTTAAATATTCGCGTGGTTTAAAAATAGTTATACAAACAAAAGATTCAAAAGAATTTGAAAATTCAGTAGAATTTAGTTTTGACAAAAGTTCAACAACATGTAATATCGAAGGTTGCAGTAATATACCTGTAGTAAAATGTTCATGATAGAAGAAGTCATTATGTTTAAAACATTTTTTCATTATTGTAATGAGTATAATGAGTAAACGATACAAAATATAAAGGGTATAGCAGGATAAGGAGATGATTTTAGGTCTCAGCACGTAATCGATTGCTACAGGGGACAAAATTAACACATTGATGAAAGAATATTTTGTGCAAAGTTTCATCCCAAAAGAGCCACACCGTTTCAAGATATCGAACAAAATGTGATTTTTCATTAGTATTTTTTTTCTCCGTTAAATCTAAACGGATCTTTACAAAAAAAATCATGAATATAAAACGTATCAAAAAGATTAGAGTAAGAATTTTTTTGTCATTCTTGGCTCAAAATTTTGTTTTTAAAAAATTCAAGAATTTTTGAAATTGCATTTTTTATACAGGGTGGGGCAAAAGTCCCGCTACCATTTTGATTGCCTATAACTTTGTTCAAAGAAAAGATAAGTCAGTTTGGTTTTCATACAATGTTTATTTGGTCTTTACATTTTTTTTGGGTTATGATTAGAAAAGAATATCGGCTAAATGGTGACCGCGATTCGCTATGCAACTTTCGGCTCTTTTTAAGACATTTTTCATGACATCGTGCAACATCTCAGGCTGAATTTCTTCAATTGCGTGACGAATATTGTCTTTAAGATGTTGAATCGTTTGGGGCTTATTCACATAAACTTTTGATTTTAAAAAACCCCATAAGAAAAAGTCTGGTGCTGTTAAATCCGGAGATCTGGCTGGCCATGCTAAATCGCCATTTCGCGAATTAAATATTAAATATAAATATTGTCACTATTTCTGCTCGTTCTTGTGGCGTATATTTATCCATTATAAAATTTGGACGTCTACACAACACAACGGTTAAAGCTAAACTGAGCTATACGTCACATAACCAAGATGGCGCGCAATCAAAATGGTAGCGGGACTTTTGCCCCACCCTGTATGATATGAATGTTTTACCACTTTTAAAATAATTCAGCAGCTAAATCTTATCATAAATTATATTCGTAATTTTTTTCAGATTTTTAGATTTGGTGAAACATATTTTTAAAAAATTAAAACCGTTTTTTCGCCATTTTCCGACATAAAATATATTAGTTTATTATTTATAATATATGAATAATAAAGTTATGAATATATTATTATGAATAAAAGTACCTTATAATATTAGTAACAGAATACTTTTAAACATAATGAAAGACACAGGTCAAAAACTTTTAATAATTTCAAACTAATGTTGTTCCTGAGACCGAGCGTCGCGCGATACGACAAAACAGTAATGAAGTAAGGAGTAAGAATGGTAATAAATGTGAATACTGACACATTTCGATTTCAATCTACAAACATCGACTTTTTTATATTGTCATACATTCGCATCGAATCGTCGAACAAAAATATTCGTGACAGCTAGTATAAGTTGACTAAAAGTCGCGTTACGATACCTTTTTGTCAATGACATTAAGCATACTGCAGGTAAATGAATACGAGTATACCTCTTTCAATCAAGTAATCTCTTTCAATTGTCACCTGCGCAAATTGACTGGAACCGTCCCTGTGACATTTGAGGTAGTCTACTTTATTTGTTTTCTTGAAGGTCTTGCAATTGTGTTCAAAGTTATTTAAACACGAGAGTTAACAATATTTTGCCATTTAAGTTTTTCAAACTATACTTTTCAGTTTCTATTGAGGATTTTTATTTAACGCCAACTAATTGTCAGTCAGATTATAGCACTTATTCCAATATTTATTGATTATGGAAGAGCAATTATCTACGAGGTAATATTTTATTATTATTATTATTATTGTTTATTAATGTTTCCACCATTGTGATTACATAACTTCTTTAATTACAATTTAATTACAATTTGATTCTTTATATTTATCAATCATTCTCTTTGTTTATTTCTCCTTCATTCATTCTCTTTCTCTCAACTTTCACCATCCACTCATATCCTCTCCCATCCTCGTTTAATACATCTATTTCATCTTCATTCTCTCCATCCAAACCTACACATACTCTCAGGTGTCTTACTGACTCACTCTCCCATCCACACAATCTACATCTTCTCTCCTCATCCTTCAACCAATACTTATTTCCTTTCGTTTCATTTCCGCACCTCCATCTTGCTACTCTCTGTATTTTCTTTCCCTCGGTCCTATTTTTGTTTCTTCTTATATATTCTGGGATACCTTGTACCCATCTGTATTCCTCACATGACTTTGATTTACTCACTTTAAATCCCCTCTCCTGTTCGTCTACCTCCGTATCTCTGTCTTTCATCCTGGTCCACTTGTCCTCTCCTTCTTCCTGCAGTGCTTCTTCACTTCTACCACACCTCCACAAATAGTTCCGCCTCTCTATACTTTCCTTTGTCCAATCTTTTTCCTCCCTCTCTTTCTCCTCTCTTCTTCTTTCTTTAATACATCTCTGTCCTATTTCTCCTACTTTTCCACACTCCATTTTGTCCTCAAACCACCCTGCTCTCTTGCCTGCTTCAATTCTTATTTTCTCTCTTTTCAATTCTTCTCTTACTACATATCCCGGTGTTGTTCCATCCAACTTTAATATCCATCTTAAATATTTCTCTTGCAGCTTCTCTACTTCCTTCCATTCTTTATACCCCCATATCTCCACCCCATATAAAAGTATCCCCTTCACTATGCTATCGAATAACTTCACTCTCCATCTTATGTCCCCCTTAAACTTTCTCTCCCCAAAGCTCCATATCCACCCCATTGCTATCCTGGCTTTTCTTACCCTCTCTCTTATATGTCCATCCTCCTTATTATTACTTTTCATAATATATCCTAGATATTTAATTTCCTTCACTTCTTCTATTTTTTTTTCCCCCCACCACCAGCTTCCTACTTTCTTTCTTCCTCCATCATTTTGGAATACCACAACTTTCGACTTTTCCGTACTTAATTCTAGCTTCTTTCTCTCCAAATATCCTTTCAGCATCCTCAACATCACTCTCATCTGTCCTTCCTCTTCCGCTACCATTACAATATCATCCGCGTATTCCAGTGTCCATACTTTACTACTCCCTACTTTTACTCCGCCTGGCCCTTTTTCCATTTCCTCTTCAATGTCGGCAATATATATATTAAATAACGTTGGGCTAAGCGGACACCCTTGCCTCACTCCTTTCTTCACCCTAAATTCTTCTGTTTCTTCATCCCCTATCCTTACTCTGCATCTCGTATCCTCATAAATCTCCCTCACCCTATCTATTATACTTTCTGTAATTCCTCTTTTCTTCATCATATCCCATAGTACTGCTCTATCTATATTATCAAACGCTGCTTTTAGATCTGCAAACAACACCCATAACTTCTTTTTATCCTTTAACCTTCTTCCTATTAAATATTTTAGTATCTTTATATTCTCTATTGTGCTTCTTCCCTTTCTAAAACCTGCTTGTGATCTTCCCCACCCATTCTTATCATCTAATTCTTCAACGATTCTCTTGTTTAATATATTCGTATATATTTTATAAGATGTACACATTAAAGTCACTCCTCTGTAGTTTTTTACGTCTTTCTTCTCTCCTCTCTTCCATATAGGTACTACCATTCCTATCCTCCATTCCTCTGGTATACCTTCTCCACTCCATACTTTCTTTATTACTTCTCCTAACTTCTTCCACACTTTTTCCCCCCCACTTATCCATACCTCGTTTTTTAACTCATCTATTCCTGCTGCTTTACCTTTCTTTAACCTTTTTATTTCCTCGTAGACCTTTTCCATCTCTAACTCCTCGTCTCCTCTTCTATCTCTCTCTATTCTTTTTTCAGCAATTGCTATCTGCTTATCTCCTCCTAACGTTTCCATGAAGAATTTCTCCCACTTTTCCATTGTTATTTCTTTACTTATTTCCTGCCTTCTTTTCCTATTCTTGTTTATAAAATTCCATGCCTGTTTTTCAGTCCTTATTTTTTCTACTTCCTTCTCTTCCCTTTTCATATATTCTTTCTTCTTCCTCTCACATAATTCCCTGTAATCTTTCCTTTTCTTTATGTATTCTCTATACTTTCCTTCCTCTTGACCTTTTCTATACTCTCTTCTAGCTTTATGCGCTTTTCTCTTTTCCACTTTACATTCTCTGTCCCACCACGGCACCCATCCTAACCCTCTTTTCTTTGTTTTTTCTTTCCTTGACATTGCTTTCTTAATTTCTTCCTGTAGCTCCTTCCATTCTTTTCCTCCTTCCGTTTCCTTCCATCTGACCTTTTGTATATTTTCTCTATACTTTTTTTCTCCCTCTTCTGTCCAATCCTGCACTTGCCCTCCCACACTACTCTCCTCTATTTCCTCTTTCTTCCATTTATTTTTTATTATTACTTCTATTGGTTGGTGATCTGACTCTATTCTATCCCCTACCTTCAATTCTTTTATCCTCTCCCATGCACTCCAATTTACAATCCCGTAATCTATCACAGTTTTTCTATCGTCTTTTTCATATGTCCACTCTCCCATTTCATCTCCTCTTTTTTGGCCATTCATTATTATCCAGCCTCTCTCCTCTACCATTTTTAACATCTCTCTTCCTTCCCCATTTATCTTCTTATCTTTCGAGTTTCTTTTTACTACCTCATTTACTATCTCACTTTCCTCCCATCCTCCTTCTATTCCTATCCTCGCGTTAAAATCCCCTAATATGATCATATTTTCCTCCTCATCTTCTTTTACCTCCTTCTTTATATTTTCTAATGTCTCTTTCCTTCCTTCTCTATTATATACATTAATAATTCTCCATATCACTCCTCCTGTCTCAATCCTTCTTTCTTGTATCCCCTCTTCTTCCTCTCTTTCTCCTATAATTTCTACTAACTCTTTTCTTATCCCCGTGATTATTCCTCCCATTGCTCTTCCTTTTCTATGTTTACGTTCTGCTTCCTGGCATTTCCAATTCCACCCTTCTGGTAATTTTGCTTTCAAATCTTCCCATTCCTTCTTCTCTATCCACGTTTCCATCAATCCAATTACATCAAATCCTCTTATGTACTCCCAAAAATCTGCTTTTTTGTTTTTTACTCCTGCCACGTTCCATCCTACTATCTTAATCTCTTCCACTTCTCTCTCACCTCTTACTTTCCCTTCCCCCTTTTTCTTACTTCTGTTATTTCTATTTCTTTCTTTTCTTCTATTCACTTCATTCCTTCTTTCCCTCTCCCATCTCTCCTGTTTTCCATACACTCTCGTACTCTCTCCACCACATTCACACTTCTTTCTTTCTCTACTACATTCGTTCTTTCTTCTCTCTCTACTGACATCTTCTTTCATTCTTTCCATATTACATACATTCTTCTTTCTCTCTCCATCCACCCCTTTCTTTCGATCCTCATTCATCCATATTTTCATCTCTATCTCCCCTCCCTCTCCCCCCCTGCCCCCCTTGAAACCCCTTTCTCATCTCCTGTCTCTCCTCATCCCATTCATACATTGTTCCATCTACCAAACATTTTCCCGTTCTTACATTTACTCTTTTCCCTTTCGCACTCTCCGCTTTCGCCCACTTTCTAATATTTCTCTGAATTTTATCATCTTCGCTTGTCAGGTCCGCGTCTACATATATTCTCGACCCTTTTAGCTTACTTCTATTCTTCATTACTTCTCTTTTACTATCGTAACTACTCATTTTAACTAAAATTACCTTAGCTCCCCCTCTCCCTATATTAAACGCTTCTACTATTTCTGATTCTACCTCCCCCCCTCCCGTATTTCTAACTACTTCTTTCGCGATTTTTAGAGCACTATCTTCCGTATTCCCCACCCCCCTAATTACAATATTCGCTTTCTTCTCTCTTCTCTCCATCTGATTTATTCTTCTTTTCAGTTCTTCGTTTTCTTCTTTCCATTTCTTCTCTTTTTCTTCAAATTCTTCTTTCATTTTTCTAAAATTCTCTTTTAATTCTTCTTTAAATTTCTCATTATCTTCCTTCCATTTCTTCCTAAACTTATCATTCTCTTCTCCTATCACTTTTCTTATTATATTTTCCAGATCCTCTACCTTTACATCCGACATTTTAATTATTTTGGCGGTCTCCTTCTTCTGCTTTGTATTTCTTTGCGTTTCTTTCTCAGCCTGACTTTCTTCTCTCGCGCGCTTCGCTTTCCACCTCTCAAATGAGTCTAGCACCGACGACGCGCTGCTTGTACTTTGCCTTCTTTCCCTCAGTAAACTCTCGGCTTTCGTCGGCCTCCCTCGGCGCTGGTAGCTGTTCCCACTTACGGTGCTTTTCTCGTCCACGCTTTCTTTCTCCGTCACTCTCTCTTCTTTCTCGTACTCTCCGCCCGCCCTCCCCGCTACTGTCCAGTGTTTTCCCCACACCCACTCTCTTGTTCGGCTGAGACTTCCACTGTCCGTACTCCCTTCCACAGACTTTTCCTCCTCCTCTTCTCCTTTCATACGTCTGTTCACTCTAGTGTCGGTGCGCGCGCCTTGTATTCGCTTATCGTCGCGATGACGTCATACGCACGTCACTTCCCTTCCACGTGTTTCTCTCCTGTGTATTACTCCTTCTCTGTACCCGTGTTTCGGCGCTTTTTGAGGTTAGGTCCGCTGTCACCCTTCCTTCTTCTCCTTTTGCTCCTTTCTGGTGCGAGAAAACTGTGGCTATCTTTTTGCTTGCCTTTCACCCGGATCTATACAAACAAACTCCCTCTCACGGGAGTAGATTACGCAGAATCAGATTCTCCAATTTTACTTCTCCTTATAGAATAAATTTCTTTGCTTTCGCCTGTACTCACCCATAACCGGAAGTCCAGGTAATATTTTATTCTTTTATTAATAAAGATTTTTTTGCTATTTCTGATACATTTTTCAACAACTACTGTTAACACTACTGTTAACACACTAGAGTAAAACAAGTTTATCATTTATGTGCTTAACAAAGTTAGAAATTGGTCTTCGCTTTAAAAAAAAATGTAATAAATGCTGAAATCAGTTAAATTAATTTTTCTGAAGGAGAAAAAATGGAATTCTCGTTGTTTAATCTACGCGAATTCTGTAATATTAAAGTTTTAAACTATTGTCACTATCTGCAGAAGTGCGATCAAAAGTAAATAAAATTACATTTAAGAACTTCTTAAAATATGTCAACTAATATATTTTATGTCTGAAAATGACGAAAAAACGGTTTTAATTTTTTTTTTTGTTGTTGATATGTTCTACCAAATCTAAAAATCTGAAAAAAATCACGAATATAATTTATGATAAGATTTAGCTGTTAAATTATTTTAAAAGTGATAAAACATTCATATCATATAAAAAATGCAATTTCAAAAATTCTTGAATTTTTTAAAACCAGAATTTTGAGCCAAGAATGACAAGAAAATTCTTACTCTAATCTTTTTTATACCCTTTATATCTATGATTTTTTTTGTAAAGATCCATTTAGATTTAACGGAGAAAAAAATACTAATAAAAAAATCACATTTTGTTCGATATCTCGAAACGGGCTCTTTTGAGATGAAACTTTGCACAAAATATTCTTTCATCAGTGTGTTAATTTTGTCCCTTGTAGCGATCGATTATGTGCTGGGGCCTGAAATCACCTCCTTATCCTGCTATACCGTTTATTGTGTATAAACATTTAGAAATTATTTCATTATTAAGTAATAATATATACGTTTTGAAATTATTACGTAAACGACAAGTAAATAAGATATCAAAGCGTAAAACTGAAAATAATTTTAAGAGAATAATCTTAAGATATTATAAGGAAATAACAGAGATGAATAAAAAAGTTTTACTCATTTTAAGGAGAACTAATAAAAATTATTATAACTCTTAACATTATTTATAATTTGTAATGTTACAAATATCAATCATGTCAATTTCTTTATTCATTGATTTATGTATTTTATCGTTGCGACGATAATTACTTATGCATATGACCATGGATAGCGCACATACGGAAGAGTTAATAATTAAATCTCGAAAATGATATATCGTAATGTAACTTTATTACACATGGTTAAATTTATAAAAAAATAATCTTTAATTTGGTAAAAAAAATTGAAAATTTAAGAAAATAACGATGGGTAGTGGAAATATTTTGTTAAACAAAAAAATAAAAAAAAATCTTTTTCTTTATAACTTTAAAGTATTCTTGTGTTACGTCCAGCGGACTCCCACGGCTCTTTTCTTTCGTGGAGATCTGGAATTCGTTGAAATACTAAAATTTTTTTTTCTTTTTTTTTATACTAAAAACTAAAACGAGGAATCCAGTATCTCCTCGTAAATGTCGCTCCGAGATACGAGTAGACTAAAAATTGGCACGCATGCACGAGCAGCGGAACTCAAGAGACGCCGAGCCTGTGCCCCTAGGACACTACGGCTAAATTAATAATAAATATGTATTGAAAGCGTAAGACCGGCGCCAAGATTAACGGTCAAATCGCGGACGATTCTCGCGAATTCGTGATCACAAAATCCAAGAGGCATGCGACGTTCAGGGATAGATTCTGGGTGGTCTCGTGGCGACGATGCATGCGCGCCTTCTTGACGGACGGCACGTGCATTTTCCCATAAATTTTAAAATCGTAAAATTTTGGAGGACACTTTTCCACACTACAGACTCCTGTCAACATTCTTTCCTCTTCCAAGATCTTGATCAATCCGAGAGCAAAGGAAAATCCTACTACTAGTTAACAAAATCTATTCCATCAATCCGAATCTGAGTAATCGGGGGCGATTAGTATAAAAATCGCGGTTTCGCGGCCCTCGGTGTGATTTTTTTTTTAGTTTTGGGAGGCTACAGTTATCGCGATATTTGAAAAGACTTCAGCCGACTCGAAACCCTTTCTCTCCAGTAGATTCAGTGCATCAATTTAAGATCAACGGTATTCCTTCATCGGGGAAACTGACGAATCTGAGGCACAGCATTCCACGGTCGACGGCACCTTCTCCAACGATCTCTTGGGCACCTTACATATCGCCATCTCCGAGCAGTAAATTTTTGATTTCATTACAATACATGGAGTCCCTCCCCTTCTCGTGTGACCCGCCTTCTCGTGTGGCCCCCCTTTAAAAAACCAAATTTTTAGTGGGTGCGCAAAGTTCTTCCGCCCCTCATCGCCGTCGCCTAGCGGGGACTAACAAATCGTGCCGACTCTCTGCCTGTATCCGCTATAACATCGCGATAACCTCGCGAGAGCAAACTTTGTCAATTCATCAGTCTGAGAACAGATTCCGAGAGTTCAGTCTACAGTTGCAACTCTATCGCCACTCATTGAAATATCCTACTCCCCTGTCTCCGATCTGTCTCCAGATTTCTTTGCTAGTCTTGCCTTATCCAGTCCTCCCCTTGTTCCACATCCGGTATCACCACCCCCGATTATTCAACTTCCCGTCTCGCATATCACCCCCAATTTCTAATGCTCAAACCGATGCTTACTCTGCCCCCGGTCACCTTTCTCTCCTCTTTCATAACGCCTATCAACTGCTAGAATATATGTCCTACTTTACTCCCTCCATCGATGACCGAGTAATAGTGAGCATTGCGGGATCCTTATTATCTCTTATTCTCAGTCCTCATACCATCCCTCATTCCTCTTGATCCTTTTTCCTTCCAACCATATGACCCTACCCAATTTTAATTTTCCCCTCCTCCTTTTAAATTCTCCATATTCAAAATAACATTCGCATTCCGTCTCTCTTTTCACACACCCACACACACACACACACTCACATATGCATAAAGGCGTACATATACTTTAGACTAGAGAACCAAAAATTATTTTTTTTTTATTACTCAAAGAAAATATATAACTGAATATTACCTTTTATTATATCATTATTAAATTAACTTCTTGGTTGTCATTTATTTAAATATGATCTCCTCTCCTCTCCTCTCCTTGTATTCGTTAGCTCTCCCGCGATTGCATTTCGCCCTCTCCCCGGTCACTTGGATTAAGTTCCATGACCGAAAATCAAGGCATACGGCCGTACTGGCACATCTGGCGTTAAAGTGCGCCCTCCCGGCACACTGACCTAGTTTGGGCCCTTTAACTTAAAAGTACGTCCGACTCGTGTGTCCGTTTAGCGGAGCACGAGCAGAGGTTTCCACTTCGTCCTCCATTCGACCCCCGGCTCGTTAGAAGCCTCAGGACGAAGCGAAGTGCCTCCCGATTAGCGTCGGTCCTTCCCCACTGCTCCCTTGCGGTCCGGAGCCTGGACACGACCAAATCGGTCTAATAATTCGGTTTCTGTTGCGTTCACCCCCTCAGCTCCATCCAAACGGAACTTGGATGTAAAAAAGTCTAATATCCGAAGTGCAATACCCGAACGTATTGTATATTATTGGATAAGATGAGGTGTTATATGTTGTGACGTGATGTTTTCACGATCCGATTGAATAGTGCAGCCTGGCGTCCTGAGTCCTTCCACTCTTTAGGGGACGCACCTGCGCATTTTCGTTTTTGTGTTTCACGTCTGTTGCGTACTGTTTATGCGTCTCGTGTCGTCATTTTCTTTTTCTCTTTTGGTGAATTATCGTACCGCGAGTTATAGGAACTGGCGACTCCCATGACCTTGTAAAGTTGACGCCGACTCACCGAATCGTGGAGAAAGAAGACGACCAGGACTGCGGATTAGGGAGAGACCGCTAAGGACGAATTGACCGGGGCACACGACATCCTGTCCTCCGGGTAGCACGCAGGTGATATCGCTTCACATTTCGCCCTTTATCATAATGCGAGACATATCTTATCGCATTACATTCCAGGTGCAAGGCGGAACGATGGTGAAGACTGAGGAAAGGGATGGCCACTCTACGCCCCAGTGACGGCGAAAGCCCCGTAAAAGCACTTCCGAGGCGGCCAGAAGAGATCCTGCGGCCCCTTGAATTTCGCGCGCCAGGACACGAGACACGGGCATGACGCGACTCACGCGATTAGCGGAACCGCGGGGCCACGCGCCAATGAGGCGCGATAGGGCCCCCTCGCGGAGATAACGAGCCCTGCGTGCCTCCGGGAGAATCAGCGCTCGGTACTTGTGCTGTGGCTAATGTGGAGAGCATGTGAAGGAAGGTCCCAGGACGTTATCGAGATTTCGGAGAGACAAACTGCGAGAGACTGCCTATCGAGACGAGAACCTGAAGGAGGTTACGATGAGACGAGCGTCACATACTGTAAAATCGCCGGTTTCTGGGTCCAGGAGGCGATATTATCGCTGTCGAATACGTAATAGAGTACGCACGTGGCATTGCCGTGCGCTAGATTTCCGCGAGGTTCGTGGTAAAACGTGTCGCCTGCCGGGACGACACATAATCACATTGTCAGAAGAATTCTTTTCTGCGTCCGCCAAAGCCACAGCCTCGTCACTTGCTGTCAAATTTTATCGCGTGTCGAATTATTGTATCGTATCGTATCGAAATTTTGTACCATAATATTTGCGTATATCTTATCGTATCGGAACTTGGTATCGTAGTATTTGCGCGCATTCTATCGGAATTGTGTAGCGTAAAATTTGCGTGTCTTGTATATTTAACAATGAATGAGAGGAGAGGAGAAAAGGTAGAAAAGATGGGAAAGATGCAACTGGTATATCTTGTCATGATGGATAGCTAACACCAAGCATTAAAGATACGAAGAGGTCCCATTCAATCTAATCCAATAATCCATCCGAAGAAACCACAAGATGAAATAATTCAGGCGATATACGAGGTCTGTTCAAAAAGTATCGCGAATTTTGTATTTTTTCAAAAATTATTTATTTATTCATGAATATCTATTTTGTCAAAGTAATCCCCTTCAAAGTAATCCCCATCAGATATTATACACTTGTGCCAACGTTTTTTCCAATCCTCGAAGCACTTCAAAAAATTATTTTTTGTGATCTTGTTCAGCTCCTCCTTCGATGCCGTCTTTATCTCCTCAATCGTAGCGTAGCGTCGTCCTTTCATGGGCCTCTTCAGTTTCG
>NW_017304969.1:162991-179568 GCF_001594115.1 Trachymyrmex septentrionalis
GGCACGCTCTTCGTCGTTCACATCTTCTCGGCCCTCTGAGAACATTTTGTATCACCGATAAACGTTGCTTCGGTCCAAGGTAGCTTCACCATATGCCACAGTCAACATTCGGAATGCGTTCGCGCACTTAATTTTGTTTTTCACACAAAATTTGATACAGATTCTTTGATCCATTTTTTGGAATAGGCAAAAATCGAAGACGAGCCAAAACACGTGCAAGCAAAGCAGCTGTCAAAAATTAACTGAACATTCAAAATGGCCGAACTTGTCGGCATAAGTGAGAGACATGAGTACCAACATAACGCCACAAAAAATCGAAAATCGAATATATGTAACCCGCGGAAATTCAAAATTCGCGATACTTTTTTAACAGACCTCGTACAACGATGGGAAGGCTGACCATCAGCACAACGGAAATACACCATTCCGTTTTGCATCCAAACATACTTCACACCCAGCGATCCGGCAGCTCTTTTGGCCTCACGCAGAGTGTGTCAGTCCAATCGCGTGGATCTTTCAAGAATGTTAATCTTGCTTAAAGGTCAGGATGCGAGGATGTCAGGTACAACAAGGTTCTTCCATTAATGGCAAAGAGCAATTCATTCGTTTCTTTTTGAAATTGTGGAGAATTTCATAGTAAGCGGGCGAGAGAAGGAGGAGAGTTATACAAGATTCTGTCCTCTGATTTTCGGTAGAGCGGTGCGAAGCCGCGTGAACAAGCACGAGGTCACGTGTTCACGTGTTAAAATCGTTATCGTATCCTATCGCCGTTTTTGAGGTGGCGAATTATTGTTCGTATAATTTGCGAGAAATATCCTTACGTGGCGTGAGTTCGTGTCATCGAGATTTACGGAATTGATACGCATCGCGTAAAGCATATCGGGGCCTGTGCGAGGCCCAGTTACTGCGTTTGATCGAATCTTATCGTCACGATCTTATCGGCGGGTCCAAACGAAAGTCAGAGACTCATTAAATACCAAGTGTACAAGTATGAAATGCGGATTTGAGAAAACAAATGGCGCATCAATGCAGTGTGTGGTATAAAGATTTGACTGTTATGCCATTTTGAAGTGCCATCAACAAGTGTCAGACGCGCACAAGTGATAAATTGAAAAAATGTTTGCATAGTGTTGTATTGTTGTGTTCGATATGTCGAAATTTATACCAAACTAAGAGCATTCATTTTTTGTTTTCATTTGAAGAAAACTGCTGCTGAATCATACCGATTACTTCGAGAAGCTTATGGTGAACATGCTCCATCGCAAGATACGTGTGAACGATGGTTCCGGCGTTTTAAAAGTGGTGACTTCGATGTTGCAGACAAGGAACACGGAAAACCGCCAAAAAGGTACGAAGATGTGGAATTGCAAGCATTGTTGGACGAAGATGATTCACAAACACAAAAACAACTCGCAGAGCAATTGAGCGTTAGTCAACAAGCTGTTTCCAATCGCCTACGAGAGATGGGAAAGATTCAGAAGACCGGAAGATGGGTACCGCATGAGTTGGACGGCAGGCAGATGGAGAGGCGCAAAAACACATGTGAAATTTTGCTTGCACGATACAAAAGGAAGTCGTTTTTGCATCGTATCGTTAGTGGGGATGAAAAGTGGATTTATTTTGAGAATCCCAAGCGCAAAAAATCATGGGTAGACCCAGGCGCACCATCCACATCGACCGCAAGACCGAATCGCTTTGGCAGAAAGACGATGCTCTGTGTTTGGTGGGACCAGAAGGGTGTGGTCTATTATGAGCTGTTAAAACCTGGTGAAACGGTTAATGCTGGACGCTACCAACAACAATTGATCGATTTGAACCGTTCGCTGCTTGAAAAAAGACCAGAATACCAAAAGAGACAAACACAAAGAGACAACACAAAGTTATTTTTTTTCATGACAATGCTCCATCATATACGGCAAAACCGGTTCGCGACACGTAGGAAGCACTCAGCTGGGAAGTTCTACCCCATGCGGCTTACTCACCAGACTTGGCTCCTTCCGATTACCACTTGTTTGCATAGATGAGTCACGCACTTGTTGAGCAGCGCTTTGGTTCGTACGAAGATGTGAAAAAAATGGCTCGATGAATGGTTCGCGGCAAAGGGGGAAGATTTTTACTGGCGTGGTATCCACAAATTGCCCGAAAGATGGGAAAAATGTGTAACTAGCAATGGAGCATATGGTACTTTGAATAAAGCTCTTTTTATTATTCTTCTGAATTTAATGTGTTTTTTTTAAATCCGCATTTCATACTTGTACACCTGGTATAGTTGTTATTCTTTCTATTACTAATGCTTGTGTGATTTATTGTCGTCACCATTCGCTTCTCCAACCGATCCTCTATCCTCGACCACGAACCGCCCCCTCTGCCATTTCCGAGGCTGAACTACCGGTTACGAGCTCGTCGGCGTTCATAGCTCGTTAGAATATCATATAGAGGAAATATCGCGTAATTTTGAGAAAGAGTGGCACGCTCACTCGTGCCTGGCGCCCAACTATCGTTTCGAGATTTTATGTTGCCCTTAAGAGTGGCCGCGTGAAGACGCTTTTCAGTCGCTTTTTCTTTGAAGTCACTCGCGGTCTGATTGTATAAAAAAATCGTAGCTGCGAACGCGCGACGAAGTTGCGCCACGCCTGTGAGTGCGGTTGCAATGTATTGGATTATATTAATATTTAGACATCAGATGTATTAAGTTGTTTAAAATTATATAATTATTGTTAATTTAAAAACATTATATTAAGCAATCCAAATTAAGTTGAATGGATTTTTGCAGGTTCATAACCATATTTGATCAGATTTGAATTACGGTTTTTTAATCCTGCCCAATTAAATCCACCCAAATATGAAATATTGTACAGTTGAAAAAATTCCACAAGTTTTTCTGTTATTGTGCATGTAATACTGACAGTAATATTTATGTAGTAAATACCATTTGAATTATATAGTACTATTTACTACTTCAAAGTAGTAATTTACCACTTAAATAGTGTACTGTCAATATTACTGCATCCATAGTAATAGAAAAATTTATATTCTTTCAACTGTAGAAGACTATAGAAGACTGTAGAATTCTATTAGAATTCTTTCAACTGTACAATATTTCACATTTGCAGGATTAATAAACTGCAATTTAAATAATCAAATACGGTTATTTTGAACTTACAAAAATTCATATTTAAATATTACTGCGCACATATTACTGGCAATAAGATTTAGGCAGTAATGCATTTCATAGTGCGAAAAAAATCACACACACTAGTAGTATTTCTGTGTAGTTGTCAATAATATTAGATGTAGTAAAAAGTCATCGCGTATTTTTTAGCTCAAAGTTGTATATACAATATCTTCGTCAATAATGAATGAAATTAGAATAATATATCTGTGCGATTTCCAATAATATTTTCAGCAGTTTCCTATAATGTTTCTATGTAATAGTCAGTAATATCTCGGCAGTCCTTCTTTTCCGTAAGGGTTTTCATTATATAAATCATCGTATACGATTCATTTCAGATTCCTAATATCATTAAAGATTACTGATGAGACTCATGTACAAATTATATAAAATTTTTAGGTCGTGGTCCGATTCATGCTAACAACGCTTATGGCCACTTTATGGGTTTATTTTTCAAAATTTTCGATTTCCCAAAAGCTTCATTTTCGGGTACCTTAAGTATGTAGAATTAGTGCATAATGTATGGAGCAGGCATCGCCAATTGAGCGTAAGGTTTTTTTTATAATTTTACTAACAATTGTCAACACAAAACTTTAAACGCGTTTTTCTCGAAACTACGTTTTTCGACCTTTGGACCACGATTTTGGGAGAACTATTTAACCGATCGGGCTGAAATTTTCAGGGGTTGTTCAGAATTTATGTAGTTTTAGCCCCTAGTGGAATTAGAATTTTTCGTTTACTTTTAACCCCTTTTTTAGACGATTTTAGGGGTAAAAAAGGGGTGAAAAAATTCTAAAGTCCGCCATTTTTTTTTTAATGCCCAAATCGTTTCATTCTACTACGGGATATAGCCACTAACATATATTTTAAGAATCTTTTTGGATTTTTTGTTTCAGACGATTAGAACTGGAGATTTCAGGGTCCAAACTTTTTTTTCCACCTTCACTTCAGCCGCCATTTTGAAGCCGCGCATGCGTGAAATCGTTTAAAAAAATTTTTATACAATCTTGAATAAGTGACAAATAAAGTGTAAAAAGTTTGATTAAATTAATTGCATTTTACTACTGAAAAAAAATTCTTGAAAATATGCCGAATAAACCCATAAAGTGGCCTTATGAGCATCGTTTGTCTTCGTTTAACATTTGACAAACAACAAGGATAAAATGATTTTTAAGTGTTGTGATCGTGAATCGGACTGCGGTCTTATATGATCATGTACGTTCATTTAGTAATCTGGATTGATCACATACAACTCTTTTAAAATCTGATACAAGTACAAAAATTTTCAATAGGGCTCGGTAGAAACCTAGTTATTGTTTATCTTTATTATTATTATTAGACAATCATCGAATTTAAAACTAGTTTTGTCGTCTTAATGAAATCTTTCGTAGGTAAAACCGTTTCTTTTTGTATAAAATGCTACCTCTTTTTAATATCGTCAAGTACTAAGTCTAGGTACAGTAAAAAAAAATAATGATATCACATCAGGGATAAAAAAGGATCATCTTGAGTAATTCTGAGTATAATTCTTTAATAATATTATCAGTAAGAAGAAAACTATTACTTACCCTGATAGCAAAGCCTGCGGAGACAGATTTTGAACAGAGCCTGCTATCAATTTTTTGATTGCAGAAAGGCAACAAATTGTACACAGAGTTTGTGCTGTCAGACAATGTCAGCAAACTGCTGTCAAAAATATGATAAAGCCTGCTGACATGCTATGCCAGCAAATTGGAGACAGAAACCAAACAGAATTTGCTGCATAACCTGACGGCAGATTGGCAGCAGAAAGCGAGCAAAATCTATCATTTTCATATACGGCACTGTCACGAGATAGATTTCCTTTTCGTAAAAAAAAACGCCCAAAACTTCTATAAGAATTGGTATGTAAATGGAATAGGCAAATCTCCTAGAGATTTCCTTCTCTCTTTCAGAATGTGCTTTCTGAATCTCCGAATATTTTTTTTACTATTTTATAACTTTCTCATATGTATTTTGAAATGTGAAGCTAATCGATAATAATTTAACAATAAAACTGTATTGATTGTTTCCAGTTTTCACACCAATATATAAATACATAATTATATATAATTATGTATAACCGTTTATACTTGTACGCAAAAGGAGGATGCCCATGGTATAGGGGGGGGGGGGGATCTACCTTAGAGATGTAATCTCTGAAACCCATGAATTCATTTAGAGTATAATGAAATTTATCTCGCAATACCAAATTCCACTTTATTATTGGCAAGGAAAGTTTAAAAAAATCATGTTTAAAGTTTTACCGAAGTGATGACGCGGTGGCGAGAGAGGTAGAGAGCGAGCGAGGCAGCCCGCGGCCCGACACAATACAAATAATCCGCATAAGTTTCGCGAGGTGGCGCATTGGATGCACACGTGGGTTCGCTGCGGTATTTTACGGGACTTTCCTTGCGTCGTTTGCATAGCACTTTTTCGCTCTAATTTGGCCTGCTAGATGGGCTGGCGCGAGTTTGTGTTTATTTTTGCGCTCTTCTCTATCGTGTCTTTTCGTAAATCACATTCTCTCGGTCCCATGTCGAGGGCACCAAACATCGGCATCGGGGCGGGGAGGAGGGGGAGGAATAGAAGCCGCCGTTAAGTCTATAATATCGTGTAATGGCTCTCTCCACTCAATGGAATTGAGTTCTATGCCTTCTCCTTCTTCCTCATCATCTTCCAATTCCGATTCTGATGCGCATTTGGTAGACGCCTCTTCGGACAAGAATATGAACCGAATGTTCACTAATTTGATGGCGGAAGCCGCCGGCAGTAATGGCGGCGGCGATGATGCCTCCTTCCTACCAGCCTCTATCGTTGTTGACGCCATCAATTCGCCGCTTCCTATGGACACTGATAATGAGAAATATGATCGCAAGCGTAGTGCTGAGATAACAGGCGAGGAGATGAGATCGAAGGTCCTGGCCGTCGATTCACTTCACTCTAAGAATAATTTATCGAACAATGTATCTGAAATGAATCCCACTTAGGTGCGTCGGCGTAGGCACCCGCCAAAACGAGGAATGTCTTGATTAATAAAATACTCTAAAAATGACGTTTCCCCTTTCATATATGTATACTTGGACAAGTCTACGCCGATGCATTTTTCTGTACTCTCTCACGTTATTTTTGAATCTATCAGGAGTGATATTCTTCTCATTAAGAGGTTTGGCGCCTCATATAAAGGCTAAGACTGCAGACGCGGCTAATCGTTTGATCTCTAATCCTATCTTTGACAAGAACGGCCTTCGAGCTTTCATTCCATCCTTTAAAGTTCTCCGTATCGGAATTATCAAGGGCATTAATCTAGTCTAGTCTATCTCGCTGGACTGTCTCAAAGAAAATCTAACCTTAATGGTCAAAGTACTTGACGTATAACGCTTAAACAGACGCATAACAATCAACGGCAAGGCCACTTACGTGCTCTCGCGAACAGTCTGTATAAAATTCGAGGACAATCACTCCCGAAGGAAGTGGTTTTATTTAATGCTTTATATAATACAAGATCGATGCATATGGTATATTCCAAAAGCCAAGATTTCTTACGTTTGTTATAGAATTGATCATATCGATCGAGACTGTAAAAGCACCAAGCCAAGATGCCTCTTCTGTGGACTTACTAGAAAGGAAGATCACTCTTGCTCAAGTGATCAGGCGCATGCCAAGTGTATCAATTGCAAGGGGGATTATCTCGCAACTTCGCACACATGCCCTATCATTACTAAGCACAAGACTACCCTCGGCCTGGCCGCGAAGGAAAATATTCCTCTTGTGGAAGCTAGAAAAATAGTTGCTTCCAACAGCTTCCTCCGCCTTCTCACAACACGCTTCTTGATTTTAAAAACTTTTCTTACCTCCAAAGTCATACTTCTGTTTCTTCTTCTTCTGTGCCCAAATCCTACAACTCTCCGTATACTACATCTAGCCTCCCCTCTATGACACCGCTAGCTTCACACAATCACTTCCAACATCTTGACGACTCAAAGGATTCCTTTTCTTCTAACCCTCCTATAAGCTATGCCAAGAAGGCAACGTCGCCGCCTTTGAGACTCGGTCAACCGACTGTTTCGGATCCCTCCTCAGGGAAACCATCCATCCGTAAAATAGAGTCTGTTGCAGGGAAATACAAAATTCTTCCTGCGTCATTTTTTCATTCAACTCAATGTACAAATCAGGATACTCTCAGGATCACCTAGATCTTCTGCTTGCATCCAATGGCCATAATGATACTACGATCACTACGATGCGAAACATTATTACTCACTCAAAGGAGCAAACGACGAAGGGTCCACCACCAACAGAGAAATCAACTTCAAACATAGATATGATCATGCAGAAGATCACAAGCTTCCTCGAGAAGCTCTGGTTAACATTCCTGCCGTTACCGGCATGATATCCCCTATTATTTCTCTACTTCAAAAAATCTCCGAAATTCTATCTATTCTTGGTAATTGCTCCGAATGTAGTACTGACTCTGTAAGGAACCTACATTCCTCCTCTCTTAGTAATGCTGACCAACTAGCAAGATATAGTAATCACCTTCACCCGCAATAAACATTCACAACTTATTAGAATCCTACAATAGAATTGCTGTGGCATTCGTGGCAAACTACCTCAATTACAATATATCAGTCGACAGTTTGACGCTTGCAAGATACCCTGCTTTATCCAACCACGCCATTTTGACTTTCGCCTCTTAAAGTTATTAGAAAGGACTCAGAGAGCTCTGGCCAGAGAGGAATCTGTATCCTGTTAAGGAACAATATCATATTCAGCCATTTGGAAACCTTTCGAATCTACATCATTCTTCGGTAGAAGTATAAGGTGTAGCAATCAATCTCAATGATGAGCAACTAACCGTTATTAATATCTGTCGTCATCTGAACCAACACACACCTCAAGAATGGTTCGACTTTCACAAACTCTTAACAAGTAAGAACTCTCATAATAGGTGATTTTAACGCACATCACACCTCTTGGGGATGCTCCAAATCCGATCGTCCCGGCAGGGCGCTTCTAAGCATGGTAGAGATAAACGAAACCTGCATTACGAATGATGGTAATCCTACGCTCCTCACCCCGCCGGGGTCAAATCTATAATTGACATCACCATTACTTCTGCCGATTTGGCGCCACTATGTGAAATCGCTACGGAAACGGACATCTTTGGCAGTGATCACTTCCCTATTAATATAACCATTGGCGGCTTCTCTTGTCTACGACATGTCTTTCTATACAAATTAATCTTTGATACGGATAAAGCTAACAAATTACACCATTACTATCTACCTTCAAGGAATTTTTTAGCAAAGTCCCTATGGATTCTACTGAGGCATATGAATATTTTGCAGATCACTTACGAAGCCTCGCGAGATTGCTTTTCCCTGAAAGCAACGACTTCCCAGATCAGTCCCGGCTCTCAGTGACAGGAAGAGTTTTCCTTGGTAAATGGAAGAATGCTCCAGGGCCATTCTAAGTCTCAGAAATGCCGCAAAAATATATCAGCAGTGCCCATCTATCGAAAATTTCCTTTCATTCAAAAAAGTAAGAACATCATGCACTAGGATTTTATATAAGGTTAAGAAAAGGCAATAGAAGAAATTGGAATCATTCGACTGTAAGATTCCTACCAGTGACATATGGCGTTTAGTTAAAGCCTTTAGAAGATGTAATCTATCAAAGCTTTCCAGTGTGATTTCAGATGACGACAGGCAGAATAACCTTTTAGAAAAAGCCAAGGGTAAAATTTGTCCTCCTTTCTACCCTACAAATATTGAGAAAAGCTTATCATCAATGATTGCAGAAGATATTCACCACCAGGGAACAGTTTTCAAAGATCTGGGTTCGCCCTTTTCCACCAATGAGTTCAACCTCGCTTTATCACAATCTAGAAAAAATTTCTCTCCGAATCTAGATCAAGTCAACTATGTTATATTATGCTCTGCTTTGTCGGCTAAATACAACATTACTGAATTTATTCAACTGCTTTTTACAGGAGGGAACTATATCATTCTCCTGGAGCTCTCATCATCTTTATTCCGAAAGCGAATAATTCTGGTTTCCGCCCTATCTCATTTCTATCATGTGCCCTCAAAATCTTTAAGAAGATTGTCTATTTAAGGCTGCAATGGCTGGTGGAGTCGCAGGCGATCTTACCACAAGAACAAATGAGATTTAGACCTAATAGGTCGTGCATAAACAGCTTGATTACTCTCATCACAAACAACATCCAAACAAGTTTTCTGGCGAATGAAGTCATCGCGGCAGCTTTCTTGGACATAACTGGCGCTTTTGACAATATGCTTCCTGAAGCAGTTCTCTCTGAGAAAATTGGAATTCCCGCAAGACTTCGTAAATTCATAGAAAACATTATCACTCATAAAAGAGTACACTTTGTCGAGGAGGGTCATCTCAGCGAGGCTTACTCTGTACATAAGCTCTGAACACCTCAAGATTCGACGCTCAGCCCGCTACTTTTCAACATTAGTATTCGCGAAATGGATCTTCAACTACACCCCGGAACTAATTTTTTGCAATATGCGGACGACATTGTGGTCTACTCTTCCTCGAGAAAAATCGAAGAAACTGTTGTCAACCTCCAATCCTCACTTAACATGATTTATTTGTACCTTTCGAATAAAGGCCTAGAGTATCACCAAATCCAAATGGATCTTATTTTCCAACAGAAAGCATTCCCTTAAAGAAGATTCAAGATCTTTATCAACAATCATTTAGTGGAAAGAGTACTTAGCGTGAGGTTTCTGAGCGTTATTTTGGACTGCAGGCTCAAGGGAAAAGATCACTTCAAGCAGGTCATCAAAAAAGGAAAATCACTGATTAACGTCCTATCATCTTTGGCAGCAGTCTGGTGGGATTCCCACCCCCAGCTCTTACTCTCACCATCTATAAAGCCGTTTTTAGGGGATCCATCGAATATGGCTGCCAGATTTTTGTTCTTCAGAATAAGAAATCGCTTCTCTTACAGCTAGAACGACTTCAATACAAGGCGATTAGAATCGCCCTAAGTTACGGACAATCTACATCCATCAACATTATTCTATTTGAAGCCAAGGAACTCTCGCTTAAACTTCGCTTTGCTGTTATGTCTGAAAGATACGTGCTGAAATCTATGTCTAGAAATAATAACCCAGTTATCCGCAGCCTCAGCTCATTGGAAAGGATGGCCTTGTCACTCGAGAAGAGATCAAAAGCTCTCTCAGTATCGCCATCCTTCAAATACTACTTCCTTAATAAAGTTAACGCTCTCAACAACACCTTTCAATCTACTTTTCATCCTGCATTCGAAACTTCCTACTCTGATTTCATTCTCCGACCGGATTATAAGCAAATTATTTCAGATAGCAAGGAGAAAGCTGACTGTGCTATTAAATAGGAATTCTTAGACAACTCCATTGATCTTCGAGACTCATCCATTGCTTTCTAAATAGACGGCTCCAAAATGAAAGAGCAGGGGTACGCAGGGACGGCAGCTTACTCTCTGGACCTCAGAGTCAGTTTCCGATACAGGTTGACCTCAGAGGCTACCGTGTTTACAGCGGAGGCCTGGGCGATCCTACAATCGCTTATTTTAATTCAGGACACTGGTTACTTCAAGGCAGTGATTTTCTTTGACTCTAAGAGCGTTCTGGAATTTATTGGTTCCAATAGACTCATTAATTCTAACTATATCATACACTGGAGGCGTCTCCTCGCTATCTCTTGCAGCAGGGGCATCAAGGTCACTCTTGTCTGGATCCCGGCTCATCGTGGTATTCCGGGTAACGAAATAGCGAATAAGGCGGCCAAAGAGGCCACCTTAGAAGGAAGAAGGGACAACTTTAAACTCCCTACTTCTAATCTGATCCTGGAAGCTAGCAAAAGGTCAGTCTCTCGTTTCAATAAATACTTTGAAGATATTTCAAGGACAACATTACGCTTCGCTTTACGCCAACTCCTCTATGACGTGGTACCAGAAAAAGTCACTCAATCACCAGGAGATTGTCTTGATTAACAGACTTCGTGCCAACCATTACAACTTAAATTTCAGCTTGCATAGGAAAAACATGGTGGATTCTCCGGCTTGTACGTGCGGTGACCCTAGACAGGATGCCAACCATGTAATTTTTTATTGCCCCCTATCCCGTGGCAGATTCGCCCTCCTTGGTAAATTTATCAAGAAAACTTTGCCTCGTTACCCTAATGATATTCCCCCTATGCTTATAGATCCTCAGGTTAAAATCTGCAGACTTCTCCTCTCCTTTTTCAAGTCTCTGCAATTATTGATCTAAGCTCTCCTTTCTGCTTTCCCTCCTCCTTCTCCCTCCTCTCTCCTCGGCGCCCGAATGCGGCTCGGCCAGAATTGGCGCGGCTTGGCTCAGTTCGCCTTGGATGGTGCGTGGGATTTTTTTTGCCGGGTGAGGGGGGGGGACTAACTCTTTCTAATTCTAGTTCTTTTCGTCTCTACGGTTTGATTCCTGTGGAAGGTTGGAGGTGTCTGGAAAACGACTGGCCAAGTTTACCTCGTCAACAAGAACCAGGGCCATTAATTACAAAAGAAGAAGAAGAATAATCCGCACGGCATGCGCACATGATATCACTATGCGGACATTTTGTTATCTGGGCCTAAGCACAATACCAGGTTGACTGAGTGTTGTGATACTTAAAATTAGAGTCAGTTAGATATTCATGATGCTTCTAACTTTTCAACATAGTCTTAATCCTCACCGTGTACATGATCACTTGTGTCCAAGTGATTTAAATTATGAATATTTTTAAAATAATCCGGAAATGAATCATTGATCAAATATTGTAATCCGTGTAATAGAAATATTACAAAAACCACACAAAAAATTTACAGTAACTACGTGTAAATATTACAAGCAATTATGTGATATTTTTGCACTATAATCGGCGGTTTACAGGAAAAGTAGTAAACGTATTACAGAACAAATATTCAAACTATTACAGACCAAGTACTACACAGGCAGTAATATTGTATAATTATATGTAAGATGATTGGGGGAAAGACGCCATATTTAAGCCTTTGTTCTTGAATAACTTCTTAGTGTTATTGAAATAAGTTATAAAAAAATATTATTTATATTCTAGAAACTTTCCTACATTTACAGAAATTTACAAATTTTACGTTTAATATTCCGTATTATTGGAAAAAAATTGATATGGCATATCTTCTGTTGGATAGTTGCTTGTCCAACCAATTGTGGCGCTCGGCAGATCATCGACATGCGAATCACGGCCGATTGATTATCGACGAGTTATGTTTATGTTTATTATTTTGTTCGCCGCTAGGCGCGTATTCATGCCCTACCGGCAGGGTCTCCTTCGTCACTAATTGTTCGCGTGTGTGCACGATGAGTCGTCAAGTCCGCATTGACCGAATAACACTTCTTACAATCTTGTTCTAATATTCTTTTATTCCCAACATCTTCTAAAAGTGCTTTCCCCTATATATATGAATAAGATGTCATCTACTATGAGAGAAGAATCACAAACAATTAAATAACGTAATGCAATATAAACTTACGTATTTTACTTATTTACAGTTCATATAATCAAGTGTTTAAGATATAAAAATACATAAAGGTATAATAAGACATAAATTGAGGAAATATGTAAGAGAGTAATTTAGGAAGTAAGTTGTTTTAAGTTAATGAAATGTTATTTATTCGTTTAAACAGCATTTCATTAACTTAAAATATTTCGAACTATATAAAGCTTTCAAAATTTTAATTCATAAAATTGTTTTAATAACGTTTTCAAACAGGAAAAATTGTTTTATATTTACTATCATCTTATTCCCAAGTGTATAAGAGAAATATTTAATTACAACTTTTACGCATAAGTATAAGAATATTACAAACTGTAATCTATATCAGCCACATGACCGCCAAGGAATATTGATTATGTAAAACCGTATATTATTTGCCTAGTTTTACAGTAAGCATCAAAGTACAGACCTTAGCTATTAGCATACCAAATATTACAAAGAACATGTTCCATGATCTACCTTTATGTATTTTGTATAATCTTCCCCAATCGACATTAGCACAAATATATTCATCTCTGCCGATAACAAGCAACTGTTTACACGCTTTTGCACAGTATGGTCAACGCGCTTCTACAAAAAGCATATAAACAAAATGGCGTCTCTTGTGGCATCATCTGGAATTATCTTACGAGGGTGGATCAAATATAAACCGGAATTTTACAAATACTTTTCTTAGCCAACCACGAGCGCTCTCACAGTGTAGGTTCTTGTAGTGTAGTGTATCAGGAGTGGGGAAAACGCTTGGTGAGCTGTTTGACTCAGTCAATTCGCCAGTACAGCTATGAGTGAGCAACAGGTTCCAGCGTCCGTTGCACAACGGGTTATAATAAAGTTTTTAACTAAGGAAGGCTTTAAACCGTGCGAAATTTTGACTCGATTGAAGGTTCAGTATGGGGATGATACTCTGTCTAAAACTCAAGTGTTTGATTGGGCCAAAAAGTTTAAGAGTGGACGAGAAAGATGCTCTTGGAGGATTGCGATTTGACAACGATCAAGATGTTGAGGAATTCGTGCGCAATTGGTTGGTGACTCAACTTCAAAGTTTCTACGAGCAAGGAATTAACAAGCTTCCAAACCGCTGGGAAAAATGTGTAGAGCGTGAAGGAGACTATGTAGAAAAATAATCAACAGTATTTTTGTATTGTTTTATAAATAAATAAATATTAAAAAAGAATTCCGGTTAATATTTGATTCACCCTCGTATATATTATTTATATATTATTATGAAAGATCAGATGTTGTCAAATAGAAACATGTATAATTAAACTACATTTTTTTCATGAAAATAAAATTATAGTTCTATACTCATTTTTACGTACATACCCGATAAGACGTTACAGTTTAAAGGTTAATGTTTTCATGGATGTGTAATCTTCCTGTTATAGTAACTTGTAGTTTTTATATTATAATAATTTTACACGCGTGTAATATACTCTATATTATTATCGACGTGTAATCTTTTTCCTTCTATTACAAAAATTTATTGATTTCAATATTTGTATTATCCTAACTACACGTGATCCGTTATATATATAGTATGTAGTAATTTCACACAGGATTATAGTAATTATGCGAATTACAATATCTCAGTGTTTCTTTTTCGTAAGAGAAGTGAGTATAGATGCGTCGTTCTGCTCTTGAAAAAACTTGTGAAGTGGAAGAAGATGCCCGTGAAAGCAGGACATCATTTACTCGCTGACCAGCGGATGTTCAAAATCGAATCCGGACACAAATGATCTTGAGTATACAAACCAAATGACAATAAGTCAAACGGGCAAAGTAAGAGTCAACACGTTTCTTTAACAAAATTAACAAAAGAATATATTTCAAACAACAAAGGCAAAATTACACAACGTTACAAGTTTCGGCTCCCAGATTGAGCCCTCTTCAGACATTAGTATAACGCAAAAATCGCAGAACAACAACAATTATCGTAAATGATCACATATTCATACCATTCACAGTTCGGGTGAGTCTTGATGTAGAGTTCGACATTATTTCTGTACGATTGAACCGTCAAATGTATTGAAAATCTTGGCAAAGCTCTAGTTGATAAGAAGGAAAAAACTTCAAAAAAACTGTACACAAAAAGATCTACGCGTAAATGAATTAACATACCGGAAATCTAATAAAAATAATAATAAAAAATAATAATCAAAACTCACCAGAAATCATATGTATAAAAAACAATACAAACGAGTGTGTCCAAAGTGAATAAAGAACTTTGAGTATACACTTGAGTATACACTCAAAGCATTGGAAGACCCGGGCTCTTTGGTATATATTTCACAATTTCAGCATTAGATTTTTTAAACAATTAATTATTATGATTAAAATGTATCAATTTGATATAAAGAGAACTTTTCTCTACATTTTCATACAGTAATGATTTTATAAATTATATAATTTCTTTGCAATAAATGAAATAGAAACATGTTACATTGTAGTTAACTTACCCTGGTATATGAGATAAATTGGTACATATCACAGTGTAAATTGCGCGCGCGCGCGTTTCTATGATAAACTATATTAAATTAACAAAAATGTAATAGAAAAGTAATAGAAAAATAAGAAATAAAAATTAATAGATACTTACTGCAAATTCTTACAAGAAAAATTCTTGTGATACGAGGGTGGTCCCAGAAGTACTCGACCTGACGTACAGATGGCGGTTGTTGTATAAAAAAAATTACTGTAGGGGAAAGCACCAACTTTCTAAAGCTTAACTATGAAGTTTGAAGACGTTGTTCAGTATTTGTTTGGCAGCCATCAATAGTAGACGATCTCGGTGAATTTGCAAAGATGGAAAAAATTGGTCATCGTTATGTGATACAATTCTTTTATTTGAAAGGTCTTCCAATATAAAGCCCAACCAATATCAAAGCCGAGCTGGATTCTACTCTGGAGGCGTCTGCTCCTTCGTTTACAACAATAAAATATTGAGTGGCAGAGTTTAAACGAGGCCGTACGAGCTGCGAAGACGAACATCGCAGTGGTCGACCAAGTGAGGTGGCCATTCCAGAAATGGTGAAGAAAATCCACAAAATGGTATTGGGTGACCGTCGATTGAAAGTGCGCGAGCTAGCAGACATGGTAAACATTTCAAAAAGTGCTGTACATCGCATATTGGCTGAAAATTTGGAGATGAGAAAGCTGTGCGCAAGGTGGGTGCCGCGCTTGCTCACAATCGAACAAAAGCAGCGTCGAGAGGATGTTGAGTTAAAGTTCGAATTGCTTCCCCACGCACTCTATTCGCCAGATTTAGCTCCCTCGGATTATTTTTTCTTTCCAAACTTGAAAAAATGGCTGGGTGGTAGAAAATTTACCAACAATGAAGAGGTGGAGTCTGTGGTTAATGGCTATTTTGAGGAGTTCAACAGTTCTTACTATAAACAAGCCATCGAAGCTATTGAATATCGCTGGGAAAAGTGTATTGAGCTAAAAGGAGACTATGTGTTGAGAAATAAAGATATTTTTTCCCAAATTTTTTGTGTTTTCTTTGTTAGGTCGGGTACTTCTGGGACAACCCTATCTTCCAAGGGAATTTTCACTATACGAATTGCGGATAAGAACATACAAGATCGTATAAGAATATATCGCATATGATACCTGTAGGTAAATCAAGAATCGTGCATGAATCTTATACCTATGTTACACGAATCTTATAAGCATGTTACATAACTCTTACACGCATGTTGCATAAATCTTGCACGCATGTAACTCTTTTAAGATCTGGTACAAAAAACTTATAAGAATTTTTAACATTGTGTGTGTGTGCGTGCGTGCGTGCGTGCGTGCGTGCGTGCGTGCGTGCGTGCG
>NW_017304969.1:179601-184014 GCF_001594115.1 Trachymyrmex septentrionalis
TGTGTGTGTGTGTGTGTGTGTGTGTGTGTGTGTACAAGGAGGGGCATTTAAAACAGATCATTCGCTTGTTTTTAACAATAGAAAAAAAAGTGTCAAACAAAAATTGCTTGGTTTCGAGGGGCACATAATGTAATGTCAATAATTGTTTTGTAGGTGGAGACGTAAAGAATAGGCAAAGATGAAATCTGTTTTTATAAATGGAATGATATGTGTTTTTACTTACATTCTGATGGAGCATTTTAAGACGAATACAATAACTTATAATTGAAGGTCATTCAAGGTTACGTAAGGTTAATAATGGAAAATAATTGAATATAATGGAAAATAAATTGTTCAAGGCACTCTTCGAATAATTTCGTATCTTCTCTTCTTGTTGATATATCGCTAATTGTTCAAGTGTATGTTAATACATATTTACATACCGTTTAAATTGAATCGCACATAGCATTATCCATATTTACTGATCAGATTTGAATTCATCTATCGATCAAAGTGCGTGTTTTGCGAAATGCGTTATACAAAAGCGGAAAAAGTTATGATTTTCGTTTATGATGAATGTCGCCAAATTATGAGAGAAACAGTATGTTTGTATGCTAAAAGATTTTCCGATTGTATCCATCTCTCATTCTCTGTTTTTTTAAACATAGTACAAACTTTTCAAGAAACAGGAAGGATAATAAAAAACGCTAACAAATCAGAAAAGCAACTGACGACGGATATTCAACAAATATTTTAGCCGCTGTAGCACTAAATCCACATATCAATACAAGACAGCTTGAACGTGAAAGTGGTATTAGTCGACGAAGTGTTCTGCGAATACTCCATTCCAACAAATTTCATCTCTTCCATGTCTCATTTCATCAAGAGTTACATGGCAATGGTTTTCAAAATCGTGTATAATTCTGTGAATGGACACTACAAAGATTACAAGAACATGATACGTTTGTCACTAAAATCTTATTTATTGACAAAGCTATATTTACAAACAATGGACAAGTAAATCTTTGCAACATGCACTATTGGTCAGTAGAAAACCCACATTGGATGAGAGAAGTGGACAGGCAGAGACCTTGGTCTATAAACATCTGGGCTGGAATTCTTAATAATAAAATAATTGGTCCTCATTTTATCGATGGACCATTAAATAGTCGCATGGTAACACAGATTTTAACAGATATATTACCACTATAATTAGAAGATCTTTCACTGAATGTATGACACTCAATGTGGTACCAGCAAGATGGATGTCCTGCTCATTTTACATGGATTATTACTGAATTTTAAATTGTTAGAAAGTGGCTAAGAAACTTACAAAGGTTAAATAATAAAGAACATACAGCCACAACTAAGGATGTAAATAAGTTATATATTATTTAAAAACAATTTCATAACAATAAGTAAACTTTTCGGTCAAGATTTGACCCTCTTCAGTACAATAAAATTAAATACGTTAAAAATTAAAACTAAATACACAATTCAACTTATAAATGTAGTGATAGCTAGTAACAAAAATTTATTATCGCCTTATAATACGAAATTAATCGCAATCGATCGAAGTAGATTAAGGCAACAGTTACCATAATTGTTGTCGCGCTATATGGATAGAAATTAATTACAAAAGTTTTTTCTTTCACAATACAATTAAGAATTCTTCATTTTAAACACGACGAGACACGCAAGTACAAAGTTCTATTGTAAAAACAAAAAAAATTTTTTTTTTCCACAAGTGAATTAGTTATTGTAATTTTTGTAAAAAAACAATCAGATTAAGCAATATGCTACTGTTTGGATTCAACCTCGAGTTATTTTTAAAAAATTCTTTATCCTTTTGAAAAACTAATTGAATAAACTTACGTGTATCCTGTGGTGTGAGGACTCCTCTGTATAACTGAACACTGTGACAATTTAAGATAAAGAGTGAATTTTAACTGCAATAATGTCAAAAGCCAAAAATGCTGATCTATTTATATTAGAAAAAAGGAAAAAAGGAAGGGTAAGAAAAGAGAAAGGAAGAGGAAAAGTTTAGAGTGGGGCTGGAAACTATTGTTCAAGGAGAGGGAGATAAAGATCTGGAAACCGCTACGTATCGCTCTGTTTATTTAAACCATTTTTTGCGTCTTAATATAAATCATTTCCGATACCAATCTTTTATAATGAGAACGTTCCGAATCTAATATTTTTGTGTTCGTCCAATCTATCGCGTGATCTGTGTCAATTCTGTGATTTGAGATGACTGAGTGAGAATTAACTGGTTTTTTTAAATCATTAATATGTTCTTTTAAACGCGTCTTTAATTTCCTTTTCGTCTGACCAACGTACGAATAATCGCAGTCCCTACAATTAATTTGGTATACCACATTCGAAAGTTCATCTTTTTTTATTTTATCTTTCCCCGTTTTTATAAACCTGTTCGAGTTGTTCATCGGTTTGTATACCAATTCGAATTGAAATTTATTAAGAGTTGTATTGAATTTCTCAGACGTTCTCTTTAAATAAGGAATAGTGAAAAATTTTTTCTTTTCAGTAGAAGTGTTAGTATAAGTATTAAGATTATGTTCATTAATGATATCGAAATTCTTTTTTCTTGATAGCGTTTTTATTCTATTGTTTATCGTTTTAAATAAAAATTGTAAAGGATATCCATTACGAAGGAGAGTGTTAATTAGAGAATCGATGTTAATGTGATGGAATTTTGGATGGGAAAGAAATAGAATCTTGTCCAATAACCTAATCACGACACCTTTCTTGTGTATGGTAGGGTGATTGGAGAAGAAATTGAGAAATCTCCCAGAGTTAGTAGGCTTTTTGTACAAGTCGAAAATAATACTACCATTATCGTTCAACAGTTTTACATCCAAAAAATTGATATCCCTTTCATCGCCATAATCGACAGTAAATTTTATGCGCTCGTGGTACGAATTGAAGGAATCTAAAATGTTGGTAATAAGATTAGTAGGAGCCGCAAGTACGATATCATCAACATAACGAAAATAAAAAGGTATGTGCATAGTGAGAGTATTGAAAATGTTATTTTCTAAGTCTTGAATTACCAAGTCAGCTATTACTGAATTGCTAAACAGAAAATTTGGATTGGTCAATCAGGAAATAACAGATGGGCCGCACGTTCCCCAGATTTAACACCTATGGATTTTTATTTGTGAGGAAAGTTAAACAAGTGTACAGCAAAATATCAATAATAAGAGAAGACATGAAGGAGCGTATAAGAGCTTGCGTTGCGATTGATTCGAATGAAATTCATCGTGCGATGTTATCTGTGTCGACACGTTTCACAAAATGCGATATTCAGGATCATCATTTTGAACACTTGTTGTAACGGTAAGTACGTAAATAAGTAAATTAGTGAAATATTCGAAAAATGCCTTCAAACAATTTATTTTCAATTACAGCTAACCTTGCTATATTTAAATAAATCTTTTATATTTATTTACATACCGTAATACGCTTGAACGATTAGCGGTTTACCAACAAGAAGAGAAGACACGAAATTATTCGAAGAAGGCCTTGAAACGATTTATTTTCCAATATATTCAATTATTCCATTATTAACCTTGCGTAACCTTGAATAACCTCCAATTATTAAGTCATTGTATTCGTCTTAAAATGCTGTATCAGAATGTAAGTAAAAAACCATATTATTCCATTTAAAAAAACAGATTTGACCTTTGCCTATCCTTTACGCCTTCACCTATAAAACAATTAATGACATCACATTATGTGCCCTTCGAAGCAATTTTTGTTTAATACTTTTTCTATTGTTAAAAACAAGCGAGTTATTCAGGTGACCTGTTTTAAATGCCCCTCCCTGTATATATATACGAGGTCTGTTCAAAAAGTATCGAGAATTTTGAATTTCCGCGGGTTACGTATATTCGATTTTCGATTTTTTTGTGGCGTTATGTTGGTACTCATGTCTCTCACTTATGCCGACAAGTTCGGCCATTTTGAATGTTCAGTTAATTTTTGACAGCTGCTTTGCTTGCACGTGTTTTGGCTCGTCTTCGATTTTTGCCTATTCCAAAAAATGGATCAAAGAATCTGTATCAAATTTTGTGTGAAAAACAAAATTAAGTGCGCGAACGCATTCCGAATGTTGACTGTGGCATATGGTGAAGCTACCTTGGACCGAAGCAACGTTTATCGGTGGTACAAAATGTTCTCAGAGGGCCGAGAAGATGTGAACGACGAAGAGCGTGCCGGACGCCCGAGCACGTCAACAACAGAGGGTCAATAAAGAATATTACCTGCAAGTTATGCGCAATTTGCGCGAAGCAATCCGCCAGAAACGCCCGGATTTGTGGAAGAGGTTTTTGCACCATGATAACGCCCCTGCTCACACATCGTTACTTGTGTGCGAATTTTTGACCAAAAACAACACACTAATGATGCCGCAGC
>NW_017304969.1:184324-195164 GCF_001594115.1 Trachymyrmex septentrionalis
ATATATATACTTCTACTGTTGTACTTCTTACAATTAGTAAAAATTGTATCTTTCAAAGTTATTTTCTAATGATTAAATACAATAGCAAAATGTTGTTACGGAAAAACAAATATAAATTATTTTAATTTTATCTTATTTTTAGTATAGAAATAAATATTAAATACAAAGTGTTTTGTCAGTCTTAAATTGTAATTGAATGTTCATATATGTAGTATAGTAAGTCAACCTAACCTTTTTTTATGATATAAGTCAACGTGCTCCATCCCTGCACACGTTTGATTTTGATCATTTTATTATAACAAATTACCACTCAAAATAATGTGTTGTATACTAACAAACACTTTTCTTTTAACTAATAATACATCAAATTGTAGATTTTAGATTTCCTTTTTCAAACAAAAAGGCATTAATACAAAATTATGAAATGCCTATTCTTGAATCAGACTTTTTCCTTTTTCTATTGTAATACTTGTTTGATTTAAATAAAACTTAGGGAGAAGTACCTATGTTGTAAAAGAAATATTTTGCAGTGACTTCTCCATTGTTTCCTTTATCATAAATACATAAACGGAAATCAATGCCATTTGCCTCTTATGCCAACGAGAGCCTTGTTCTTATTTGTCATACAAATAAGAAAATGATTTTTTTGTGTTTCTGGACTATTTTTATAAATAAAACACACATACATAATGAAAAAATTTTTATTCAGTGTTATCTTACAATTAGAATCAAAATAGCAAATCGCTCTGCAGAAGAGATGTTACAATTTCTTTATTTTCTTACAATGTCATCTCGTATGTTTTGTTTATTCATAAAAATGTATGAGATTACAAATTTTGAATAAAAAATGAATTTTTTAAAGTTAAATGTCAATTTTTCATATAAACGTTTATTTTTATAACTTTCGAAATTGTAAGATTTTATGTCCCAAATTTAAGCATTTAAATTAAAAAAATTTGTTGACATTTTTTTTAATTAAAATATGACTTTTGAACTGTATTTTCCTTAGTTATTATATTTCATTAATTTGATCAAAAGTTACAAATTTTTGAATGTATCACTACCATACTCATATTTATATTTTCAATTTTGCAAATATTAATATTTAAATAAATTAATTTTTTAATTTTATAATTTTATAATTTTTTAATTTATTTTTAATTATATATACATCTTTCATTTAGAATAGTAAAGAAAGCTACATGAATTTTTAAATATTTTTTGAACTACTTAATCCATTTTAAAAAATATGGACACTAATGACTTCCATATACACTTAATGAGTATTAAAAAAACGTATGAGGGTTAACTAAAGAGCATATGAGGGTACACGTGATGAGGGTTAAATTCGGTAATTAGTTCGTTCATCGACTTTTGAGTAATACTTATATACATAAGTGTTTATGTCATTGAGTAAACGTTCCCTTTTTTATATGTAATCATCTTTGTCTAAGGCCACCACAATGTTATCCTTAGGGGCTTATATTATATGAATAAAAGAACGATCGCGAAAAGAGTGGATTTTTCGCCTGTTTTTCGATTTTGGAATCGAATTTTATGTCAAATGATAACTTAAGATGAGACATTAATCACGAAGAAGTTCTACGTTAAGCATGCGATTGGTTTCAGAAATATAGAGCGTCAAAGGAGTCATCAACTACTTGTAAGAAAATATGACACTAATAATAGTAGCTTTAATATGAACTTTTGTTGAATTTTTTTGAAAGTTGGTACTTATGCTATCTTTTTTTATGACTATCCTTTTTTTGCGGCTACCTTTTTTATGGCTATCTTTTTTATGAAAAAAAAAATCAAAGAATGCTTTTTTCATTCGAAAATTGTCATTGATTATTTTCCAAAATGTGATAGAAAATGTATAATCAGTTAATGTTAGTCGGCCCCGTCCAACGAAGCGAATATGCCATCTTACCCATAAAAGTATATGCGAGACTATTCCACTATCCAACGAGACCGCCCCGAGAAGGCGATGGAAAAATACAGCAGCGTCTGCAGAGCGTTTCTGCAGGAATGAGCAGTTTCGCCGCGACACGAATCCTCGAGGCGTCTCGCGCCCACGGGGAATCACGGGGAGGCCCACTCATTTACGTCTCGTCTCCAAACGTACACCCTGAAGAATAAGGATAAGGAGATTGGGATAAGGAATAGGATTAGGATTAGATATTGGTTTATCCATAATACTGAGACAATCAGATAATTAGATAGTCTCTTGTTTTAATGGAATAAACCGATTCTATGTGGAGTGCCGGTAAAACTCAAACTCGGAACGGTAAGTCACGAGTCAAACGCACAAGGCGTCTGACCACCGACGCTCAAAGAGAAAATGCATAATCAGCGAGCCGAAAAAATCACAATATAACAGTTTCCATAGAAGTGCAGAGTGATTGTTCCAGTATTTGTGTCCGCCATCTTAAAATCTATGTAACATCATGATTCATAATCAATAATTCAAAGAATCCACAGATACCAACTTTAGAAAAAATTCAACAAAAATTCATAATATAAAGCGTTGTTAGTATTACATTTTCTTTATAATTGGTGATTCCTTTGACGCTTTATATTTCTGAAACCAACCGCATGCTCAACAAAATTCTTTTGTAAATTAATATATCGTATATCATTATATAAACTATTATTTGGCATAAAATTCGATTATAAAATTGAGAAAAAAACATTTTTTGTAGTCGTTCTTTAAAGGTTTATTCTTTATGAACAATTTAGGTACTGAAAGCCATGTACATATTGTGTTTCCGTTTTAATAAAGTTGTTTTTATTAATATTGAAAATTAATGGAAGAACTTTATTCATGAATTCATTAGCTTTAGGGATTTTTAATTTGCGTAAGTTATGTTCTATATGTTTAATAAGTTTTATTGTGCGACTTCGACATTTTGTAGTGGTAAACAAAAAACTTGCACTCAGTTGTAGTAAAGTGTGCACTTCTTTCGGTATATTAGTTTTACTGATAAGATTCACAAAACATTTATTATTCAGTTCAGAGATGGGTAAAAGTATTAATTAGGAGACTCAGTCCCAATGACTTTAATCTTGACATATGTTGTCAAGATCATGACCCTGAGAGACCATCAACAGATTTTAGCCGTTGTACGTTATTCGTTAAAAAAGTTATTAATAATTAAAGTTAGTAATTATTTCCCTGCTTTACATGAAGAATCAGATAATTTTAAATACGGAGAGAGGTATGAGGGGAACGAATTGAAGGAATACACGCAAAGCGACTTTCACCTCAATTTCTTTTTTGCCAAGATGCCCGCGATTTTCTACGTAAAAATGGAGTTTTGTGTGGAAAGTCGTGCGTCCCTTAGCTATAAAGCTCTAGATATACTAAAGTAGCACAAAGGTCTTCCATTTTTTATTTCCTAACCGTCATATACTGTTGAAAATTATAATATTATTTTAATTTTCAATGTCATGAATTTTACTCATGTAATATTTGAAAGCTTACATTAATCAGCGCTGTATACTCCTTTTCTTTGTCTGACATGTTTTCTTTGTTCTACAGATTTATAACCTCTAATTACTTAGCCACTACATGTGTTTGTGCAAGACGTGATCTAATCTCTCTTCTTTGTATTATATTATATTAAAATAAATACGCATATTAGAAGTTCAGCGTCTGGTTAAATCTCAAACCTATTAAAAATCTAACATATATCAATAATACTAAGCGCTTATTCCAAGTCTACAGGCCACTAGATTCAAAATGACGGTCGAAATAGTCAACAGGAAAGTTGTCAGCATTTCGGCTCAGATAAAAGGATTTCGCTACTTTGATATATCTAGAGCTTTATTTAGCAGGGAAGCAGATGGGCTAAAAGTCGCTTCGCGTGTAAAGTTGAATGCTCCTTGGCAGGAAGGGAGGTGGGGTGGAACTTCCTTCGCATCATTACGTAAACAAAGAAGAATATAGAATAGTTTTTAATAGCATATATAGCAGAACTAAGACGTTATTTTTTCAAACTTTTTTAATAAGCAAAATAAACAAAATAAATGGCGAAAAAGAGTCGACGCTTAATATATTTAATTAAAGATAATAGTCATAGATACATAAAAAAAGTAAAATATATTATATTAATATATTTTACGGTGTATATTAATATATAAAACAAACAAGTTTCGGCTGCTGGATTGAGCCCTCCTCAGATGTAAAAAGAATATAATCCGAAAAGACATAAAAGATTACAACAAAAAAAATAATAAATCGATATCATTCAGTGACACAACATTTTTAACGCGCGGAAATCAGCAATTGTGATGGATCTCGACGTAGCCTAATGTTGTATATGCGATGGGGCAATCAAACCGATGTTAAGAAACATAGTCAAGTGCTAACTGAAAAACGGAAAAGGAAGGGAACTCATAAGAAACAAGTAAACTAAACAACTTAAAAACTTAAAAACTAAACACGCCGCAGATAAGAAACAAAGTGCTCACTCACCAACGCATCCGAACAGGAAATGAGAACCGCCGCAATGCATGACAGGTGTGAAAACCCATGGCAATGATAGGGATGTAATCGTCGAAGTCAGACATGTCAACATCGCACGTGACACCGACCGCTCGCTAAAACGGAACGCGATGCACTGAGAGAGGAGACGGGTCGACAGGATCGAAAGTCAGACTTTGTTTATAATCGGCAGATATGCCTTATTAAGACCCTCGGTGTCAGTCTGTAAATTAAGACTGTTCCTCTGTTTTTTAATATGTAGCATCTCCGAAATCAAACGCTTTCTATACGAAGGCTCCTCGTCTAATATCAGAACATTGTCCCATTGAAAATCGTGATTGTGACTCAACCTATGATCGGTGATGACAGAGCGGGCAGAAGCTTTATGTCTAATATGATTACGATGTTCGGCAATCCTGGTTTTTAATTGCCTGCCCGTCTGTCCAACGTAAGAAGCGTCACAATCATTACATAAAATTTTATAAACAACGTTGCTTTTCGATGTGCTGGGACAAGAATACTTCTGGACTCTTATGTATTTGCCCATTTTGTTAGGGCTGCGGAAGGCCACCCTGATATCACTTTTGCTTTTATTCAAAGATCTAAGTTTCTCCGTATGAAGCGGAATGAAAGGCACCGTAAGCCAAGAGGTAGACTTATTAGTTAAGTCACTGTCAGTCGCGGTATTGTATAATCTGTGTCTATTTCTAATCAAATTTTTGATCCTATGATTGATGGAGTCAAAAATAAAGTCTAGTGGGTAGTCATTCAGAAGTAAAATGTCAATGATGGAGGTCAAATTTTTTGTGTGAAACCTAATGTCAGATAATAAAAAGGCTCTGTCGACTAATGAAAAGATGGTGCCTTTTTTCTGCGTCAATGGATGATTAGAGTGGAAGTTTAAAAATCTACCTGAAAACGTTGGCTTACGGTACCAATCGAAATTAAAGCGATTATTGTTGACAGACACAGTAACGTCCAAGAAATTGATCGTTTTTCCGCCTCTCTCTACGGTAAACTGTAGGCGCGGATGGAATGCATTAAATCGCTCTAATAACACGTCGATCTGAGAGGGGGGCAACGCAGTGCATATGTCGTCAACGTATCTATAATAGAATAGAATGTCCAAATTCACAGACATCAAGGACACCGTCTCCAATCTCCTCAACACTAAGTCCGCTATCACCGGTGATATTGGAGAGCCCATGGGGGTGCCAAAGCTCTGCCTGTAAAAAACATTGTCAAAGACAAAAAACGAAGAGTCCAGGACAAACTGTATCGCTCCCAAAAATTCCTTCTTGGATAGAGAGCAATCGCTGGAAACAGCCCGCCAATGTTCGTTAACACAGTCGATCGCTACATCCGTTGGCACGTTCGTGAACAGAGAGGTAACGTCCAAAGACGTTAACTCATGTGTTCCCGTAAAGTGCACATCCCTCAGCCTCTCGACCAGTTCAAAAACTGTTTTTCATATAACTGTCAGCTCTCGGGATGGTTTTGAATAATTTCTTGTGTAAAAACGTAGCCAAAGAATGTAGCGGACTGCCCACCGATGACACTATAATTCTAAGAGGACAATCAGGCTTGTGAATCTTTGGCAGCCCATAAGCTCTCGGGAGAGAACCGTCACTGCAGTACAACGCTTTGTATTCAGAATCCTTGATGTGACCTCTGGTCTTCCACCCAGTGAGCATAGACCTCAAGGCTGTCGTAAGTTTTTTGGTCGGATCTCTTTTAATCGGGACATACGTGTCCGAGTCCCCCAATAACTCGGTCATCCTGTCTCTGTAAACGTCCCTATCCATAGCCACAGTGACGTTGCCCTTATCCGCAAGCGTAAACACGACGCTGGGATGCGCCGTCAAAAACGATCGAGTGTCCGACTCTAATACAGCCAAACACTTGTGAATGTCAGAAGTGAAGACCGGAGACGAGACGATGTTTTTCATGATGGGAATGGATTGGTTAATCACATCCATTCTCCTATTCAAGGGCATTCTTAGTGTGCCACTCTCAATCCCTTTGATACAGTCAAAAATGATCCTGTTCTTGTTGTTAAAGGAGAGCGCAAAGTTGTTACCCAGTTGCAGGAAACATTGAACATTGTGAGGGATAACGCACGAAGACAAGTTCAGAAACCAGCCATCCCTGACAGTGGACAGAGACGACGGAACCTGTGGAGGAAAGGAGTTGGGAAAAATGGAAATCATAGGACTAGGCGAACTGTTAGTTGGAAAGGAAGAAGGGTCGACTACGTACGGAGCTGAGTTAACGAGAGAGTCGCGCCCCAAGGACCCAAAGGAATTGCCCGAAGTTGAATTGCCTGGCTTACGGACAGAGTCGAGACTGTATTGAATGGGCACGATCCCAACGATGGATCGCTTAAACTTTTTGTTGATCAACCATCGGAGCTTGGAATCGAGCCTCTCCCTTTCTTTGGTAAAGAAGCGATGACACGATTTTCCCTGAGTCCGGAGGAACTCGTCACCGATGTTCATCGGCAGACAAACCGAGATGCAGCCCACTAGATGGAAAAGCCAGGCTCTGTATCGGTCAATAGCCCTATATGAATCACTCAACTCAATGCGCAAAATCCTCTTAATCATCAAAGATTTGAGATTTGACAACTTTTTATCCAAACTGGCACTATAGAAACTGATATTGCAATTGTCAAAAACGTTCAAGTGTCTCGGAGTGACACTCGTTGAGAATACACTGCTTAATGAAACGTGCGTGTACATAATTCTTCACAATAAGACGGCGGCATTTAATCCAAGATTTCAAGCAATTGACAGCGTGAGAACCGAAGTGAAAGCGAATAAAATCAAAATAAGAGCGGTGAAAAGTACGCATTGTTGACGCCAGCGTTAAAATTAAATAACAACGGTGTAAAGACTCTTTATGTATAAACAAAATAAACAAAATAAATGGCGAAAAAGAGTCGACGCATAATATATTTAATTAAAGATAATAGTCATAGATACATAAAAAAAGTAAAACGGCGTATATTAATATATAAAACAAACAAGTTTAAAATGTTGCGTCACTGAATGTTATCAATTTATTATTTTTTTTGTTGTAATCTTTTATGTCTTTTCGGATTATATTCTTTTTACATTTGAGGAAGGCTCAATCCAGCAGCCGAAACTTGTTTGTTTTATATATAATATTAATATACGCCGTTTTACTTTTTTTATGTACTATTTTTATGTACTTTTTCTATGACTATTATCTTTAATTAAATATATTATGCGTCGACTCTTTTTCGCCATTTATTTTGTTTATTTTGTTTATACATAAAGAGTCTTTACACCGTTGTTATTTAATTTTTTAATAAGTTTTTAACGAATAATAAGTGACGGCTAAATCCTGTTGGAGGTCATTTAGGGTCATGACCTTAACAGCATATATCAAGGTCAAGGTCATTGAGGCTGGGCTTACCAAATCAGTACTTTTACCGAAATTGGTTTATAAAATAAAAATCTTTTAACAATATTCATAAGTATTATAATATAATAGTAACCCTTACTTTACAAGACGAGTCACTAATGACCGAGCGATTCCTATTCGTGCAAGTTTCTTTGAGTCTGTCGGTAATTATAAATTACTACATTTTATTATTTTCCAAAATAAAGTTCCAATAATTATTCTAGAAAGTTAAAAGTATGTTGATTAATTTTTAGAGATTTTTTAATTATTCTGAATAGGCAAAAAAACGGACGGGTTTAGTAATCTCTGTTTATATGGATGAGGCATCAAATTGTATCTTGTTGGGTTAGTATTATTTTTTATGTTTTCAATGCATTTGTTTATAAAAGAAAAATTTGAAAAATTATTTATAGTATAATTAACTAGTTCGAGTCATCAGCCTCTTTTTTATTAAAAAAAACATTTTTTTATATTTTTAAATATATAACTAATAAAACAATCTTTACAATAAGACGATGCACATAAGATAAGGAACATTTAAAACTACCAATATTTCCTACAGCTAATTATTTTTAAAAGCGCATAGTTAAGAAAATATACAATTAAAATGTCATAAACTATATTGTCACATGAAATGAATAAATTTATTACGATTTCCTTTTCTTATCTTTCTCGAGGTTTTGTTGTTCTACTATAACTTGAAATTATCAATTTTGTCTAATGTGACTACGAAATAACTATCTGCCTTGATTACTTGATGGTGCTGTGTTTTGAGTAGGAGAAATACTATCCTTACAAACTTTAGCAGTCATCTCGGCTAACGGTTCTAATTCTTTAGAATTAATTAAATCAAATTCTGTTACAAAATAGTAGAAATGCTTGTAACATGTATTCACGTGTGCTTCCTAAAATATTATAATATTAAAAATTAGATAAAATAATAGGCTTAACAAATTAAAATTTAAGTTAAATAATGAAAGAGCAATGAGCCACGCTAGTTATTATTCTAGTCTATAATAGTATATTGAATGTCTATAATAGTATATTAAAATCTGTAATAGTATATTGAACGATAAAATGAATTTGACACACGGTAAACATTATGAGATTACACAATTTTGATTTTTAGAATATTCCTTAACAAATTCGAACAATTTTCTCCAAACATTTCGATAAATTAAGTCATCAATGATAAAGCGGAATAAACAGTTATCTATATTGCTTAAACGTTCGATGTTGAGATTAAAGATTAATAGAAATGATAAGTTTTAAGGATGTTTAGTATTTATTTCTAAAATATTAAAAACTTAATAAAAATTATACAGATTGTTCTTAAATTTGTTCGGAGACTTATAATAAAATTCAGAGTTGATTTACTGAAGCGATTCAAAATTATAAGGATATTAATTTGCAACAAATTTATTTAATACTTATTTTCAAAATATTAGGAATTTAATAATAATTTTATATATTATTATTCTACTTTTACGTCTGAGTCTTTATGTAAAATTTTAGCACAATTTTCTTATTAGTTTATTTAATTTTTGGTAATTATGTAGAATAAGAGACCCTCTCTCCGCGCGATGACTTTGATCTTGACATCTGTTGTCAAGCTCATGACCCTGAGTGATGTTCAATATGTTTTAGCCATTATTCCTTATTCGCTAAAAAGTTATAAACAAAATAAATTTAAGAAATATCGTCTTTTTTCTAGTATATGAAACAATAATTCTCTGTTCTAAAATAAATATCTCTCTTGCCTAAGGGCAACAACTTTCCACGAGAAGTGAGTGGTGAATCTTGCTTCGCACAAAAAGTTAAACATTTATAAATAGGAAGAGGTATAGGATATTACTTAATATTATATGTATATAACAGAAATACAATGTTATTTCTTAAACTTTTTTGGTTAATAACTTTTTAACGAATAACGGTTAAAACCTGTCGGAGATAACTCAAGGTCATGACCTTGACAACATATGTCATTAAAATCTGTGAAGTCGCCTGTAATATACGTAATTACGGCTATTTTTGGCTGACTATTTGACTGATGTTTTTAGTTGATATTATATAGACAAAACATTCTTAACTCTCTGTTGGCAAGATGGACTTTCAGAATATGTCTAGCAAAGTAAGGTCGATCCAATCGCGTGCTTATTTTTTATCTAATTAATATAAATAAGTGAAAGAAGTAAATAATAACATAAAACTTTATCTCCTATTTATTTATAAATAAAAATATAGTTTTATAGTGCATTTATTACTTTATAAATTTATATTTTGAATTAAACAAAAACTTTGACTAGTACTACATATTGTAAATAAATTGCTTCAGTTTTGAAATATTTTATATATAGGTAATTAAAATAACTATTATAGAAAGACATTGCACAATAGTCATAAAAAAATCTTTAGCTTATTGCCTTAGTCTCAAAATAATAAACAAATAGTAAATATCATAAATTATAAAATCTTATCTGAATTTATATTATAAAAGCAGCGTGGATATAAACAAACTTTGACATAGACAAGAATTGGAGGGATACAGTGTCACTTACTTAAACGATTTCTACCGCTAAGACATTTTGTGAACGAATTGAAAATAAGTTACCCGAGACTGCATATGTAAAATAAACAGTGCATATATAATATAAAATAAATAAACCGTGGGGTCATTTTTACCAACGGAGGATATATATTTTTAACATGTAATTGTAAACAATTATTGAACAATGAATAAACACACTCTGATGTCATAGTGATTTTCATTGGATGTATTTTCATTGGATTTATTTGGAGAGAGATAATGTATTGACATCTTAATATATATATACAATATATATATTATATGTATGTATGTACATGCATATATTCTTTTGTATACGTTCGACGATTATAAAAGATCATACAAAAGTGGGTTGGTCT
>NW_017304969.1:195264-213229 GCF_001594115.1 Trachymyrmex septentrionalis
GATGACTAGTCGAAACGTTTCAAGAAAAATAATTCTTTGTTAAAAAATCATTCTAAAAATCAAAATTGTATAAACAATAAGAACCTTCTTTTTAGATTATATATATAAAAACACAATCAATAAAAATAAGATCGAAGCTGGATTTTTAATGCTTAAAAGGATGCATTCAGCGGTCTCAAAAGTTGAGTGAGCGCTCGCTGTTATTAGTGTATTCTTTTAGATCTAAAATTCTGATTGGATGAGTTAAAAGAATACACCAATAACAATGAGCTCTCACTCCACTGTTAAGTCCACTGAATACGCCCAATAATTCCTGAACTTGTATATACTATATATGTATATACAGTGTGTCCGTAAGTTTTTACCAAACTTTTGTGTAGATAGAGCGGAACTGAGTCAAAAAGTCCTTTACCATTTTGGAATTTTTGCAATGGTTAACGAGATACTGATTGTTAAAGATAACCGAATAACAGCGTCCGCTCGGCCTACTATTGCCAAGCATACGTCCCTTGATGGCTTAGCACGTGGGGAGCGGGAATAGCAAGAGATCCTATAATCAGAGTTTAACGAATGTGGACCAAAAATGGCGGATAGAAAGAGATAACAGATATTGCTTCCTCGTATGAACGCATGCGTAAAAAATGTTAGAATACGTGACAGGCAATACGTGACGACAATACCTGAAAAAACCAATCGAGTTAATCAATTGGCCGAATTGTACAATTGTAATTTGTTAATTTTCTTTGTTTAAAATCTCGGAGCGATTTCTAACCTTTGTTACGCAGGTTTTATTCATCTGCTTATAGAGCTATCTATCTCTTCCTTTTTTTCGCACTCGTTTTCTGATAATGTACGAAGCTATTCGAAGAATACCGAGTGGATCAAAGTGAAGAACCAGAAGTTGTGTCCGCTTTCGTCAAACTCTGATTATAGGATTTCTAGCAGCGGCGTGCATGGCGCGGGACGCTTGCCAAGCAGTCCCCGCTTCCCGTGCGGCAAGTAATTGATGGAGGACTGGAGTAATTGATTCAGCACTTTAGAAATTAATATCTCGATTGCAAAAATTGGGAAATGGTTGAAAACTTTTCGAGAGCTCAGTTTAGCTTTAAAATTCTAACTCCCGATTCTTTTTACACTAGTACTACTTACTGATTTTAATTATTATAAATATTTTTTAATTTGATCAATATTGAGAATGACACAATATAGGTCGAAACGTGTTATTAAACGACAAGTTTCATCAAAAAATCAAAATTGCACGATAGTGAATGTTAAATCGGCAATTTTTACTTTGGACTGTAATCAAAATTTACGCAAAATGGGCTTTTAGCTCATTCAATTTCAAGCAAATTAAAAAAAAACTTTGAATTAACTTAAAATTGATTAAGAATTAAAACGTCGGTCGAATTTTGTTCACAAAGATGTTTTTTCTGTGCCCCGATGGCATGAGTTAAAATTGTTAAAAAAATTTGAAAGAAATATGGTATTATTCCCATACAGTACATTAAAGCTGAATCGATATCTCAAAAACATTGATTTACAATATTGCAAACATTGCAGTAACATCGCGAAATGTAGATTCAATGTTGCAGAAACGTCTGTTTGGCCGTTGAATTGCAACGTCTATAAGACATAAAAAATGTTTCTCATATTAATTAATTTTATTTTATTATTAAAATAAATATTATTAATTAACATTATATTTCAGAACACACATGAAAAAATTATATTTTAGGTATTAATTGAAAAAAAAGCTTCCCCCCATTTGGGAATTAATTTCCTTATTTTCCTAAGCGGTCACTCATTCAATCTTATAGATCATCCAACGGTGCTTAAGGCAGGGTTGCCACAGAAAATAAATTTTAAAATTTCCTGACTTTTTCAGATTTTCCAGATGAAAATGGAAAACTTTCCAATATAAAATATGTAAACCAAATGATAATAAATAACGGGCAAAGTAAGAGTCAACACGTTTCTTTGAAATTAACAAAATAATATTTCAATTAACAAAGGTAAAATTATATAACGTTACAAGTTTCGGCGAAAAACGTTATGTAATTTTACCTTTGTTAATTGAAATATATTCTTTTGTTAATTTCAAAGAAACGTGTTAACTCTTACTTTGTCCGTTACTTATTATCATTTGGTTTGTATAGAAAGAGTCCTTTGATTTGTTACTTAAAATATGCAAATTTTAACACATTTAAAGTCAAGACTTATAGGAAAAAGCTAGCCTAATAATTAAAAACAACGCAAAAAAGGTTTGGTAGCATACTAAAATTTTAGGTGCAAATTCAAGTCAACAAAAAATAAATTAATACAATATTAGAAAAAAGAATGCAGTTACGAACAAGAGCGATTAAATAATACTGAATAAAATATAAATTTTAATTATTTTATTAAAATCGTTTAAAGTGTGCAAGTTTTGAACGTATTTCATTATAAACGTCGAATATAATAAATATAAAAAATTATAACAATTATTTAGCATAGGAGCAGTTTAAGGAAATTGTGAACAAATTTAAAAATTCCAGATCTTTTTACATTTTCCCCTGACTTTTGCCGATTTCCCCAGGTTTCCAGATCTGTGGCAATCCTAGGGATCCTGAATCGATTACCAAACTTGGTTGAGATTGATAATACAGACTTTTTAAAATTCCAAATTCGATAATAATGACATCTTCGATTCATTTCTTACATTATATTATATTGTACATATATCGTTCTGTCTTACTCATACGCATACATCTATTCTTATCTAACATACTAGTACCATCTATCGTAAGATCGCTAGTGCTACACGGAATTTCGGCTTTGTTGACATTCCCAGTCTTTGCAAAATCCTTATACATGTATTTTCCACTCGGTGAAAAAACATTTCTTCTAGACTTTCAATCTTAGTTCTACAAACTCAGTATCGTTCGTTCTAGTAATGTGACCTCAGCTTAAACTTATTTTTAAGATATGAATCTAAAACTCTTATATCAAGCAAATATATAGCTGAGGTAACAGCTATATGAGTCAAAAGTAAGTAAACTTTTTAACTTTTTTTCGATTTTTTCATAAAATCCAGTGCAGCTGAGCACCTCCTATTTGTGCGTATTTTAATTCTGTAATAACAATTTTGCAATCCGTAAATCCAATTCGGAGAGTTTTTCACCGAGTGGAAATAATGGTAAAGTAGGACGACTTTAACACCCCCTTAACCTCTGCAACTTCAAACATTAAATGTTAGTGGATGTATAATTGTGACATATAGATATGTAGAAAGACCACGAATTGACACATCGGACCATTCAAACAATAGGGAAAGATGGGACACATTATGATAGATTTTTCTTTTCTCCTCCTTGTTAGTGTAAAAGAATATTTCAATTTTTATGAGATGAAAAGATTCCCCTTTCAACAAAGAACAATTGGTAATTTTTCCAAATTTTAATCTTTCCATTTAAAGCAATTGAGGAATAGCTACTGTCATATAATGCCCCATTTATCATATACTGCCTATGGAGCACTATAGTGCATATGGGGCACTATGTGACAGGTCGAGGCAGTATGCGACTGGCCCAAGATTGAGTGTTATAAGGCCAAAAGAAAATCATTTTAATATGTTTGAAGATTTATTATTGTATCTTTAAAACTTATAGATACAATGTAAAACCAAAAATAAAATTTCTTAATTGTTTTAATATTAAAAATAGAATTTTTATTATAAGACATATAAGCATAGCATAAGTAATAATACCTACATAAAAAGTGTATATAAAATTAATATTATAACGAGTTTGTATTAATCACTTAGATTATAAGCTTTTTGGCTCAATCTTAATAAAATATATTAAAATAATAAACATATGATAAATATTAAAAATATATTAAAACATTAAAATATTAAAATAAAACGTCAAAAGATGTCTGTTTTATCCGTAGAAATAATTACAAAACCAAATTTTTATAGAATTTTTTTAGCTTAAACATATTACAATTTTTAGCTATATTATTAACTTAAAATTAAGAGAAAAATTAACAGTAAACTCGTAATGGGATCGTAATGGGATTACCTTTTTGTTCCACTCACAGTGGGTTTTGGTAAAATTATATGTATGTCTTTTTTCCTCTATGTCAAACCCTGCTTAATTAATAATCAATAAAAAAACAATGATAACAGAATGAAGATGAGATACGAGGTCTGTTCAAAAAGTATCGCAAATTTTGTGTTTTTTCATAAATTATTTATTTATTCATAAATATCTATTTTGTCCCCTTCAAAGTAATCCCCATCAGATATTATACACTTGTGCCAACGTTTTTTCCAATCCTCGAAGCACTTCAAAAAATTATTTTTTGTGATCTTGTTCAGCTCCTCCTTCGATGCCGTCTTTATCTCCTCAATCGTAGCGTAGCGTCGTCCTTTCATGGGCCTCTTCAGTTTCGGGAACAAGAAAAAGTCACAGGGGGCCAGATCTGGGGAATACGGTGGCTGCGGCATCATTAGTGTGTTGTTTTTGGTCAAAAATTCGCGCACAAGCAACGATGTGTGAGCAGGAGCGTTATCATGGTGAAAAAGCCAATTTTTGTTCTTCCACAAATCCGGGCGTTTCTGGCGGATTGCTTCGCGCAAATTGCGCATAACTTGCAGGTAATATTCCTTATTGACCGTTCCGATTGGCCAATACTATTTTCTTCACTTCATCAATGTTTTCGTCTGTTGTTGACGTGCTCGGGCGTCCGGCACGCTCTTCGTCGTTCACATCTTCTCGGCCCTCTGAGAACATTTTGTACCACCGATAAACGTTGCTTCGGTCCAAGGTAGCTTCACCATATGCCACAGTCAACATTCGGAATGCGTCCGCGCACTTAATTTTGTTTTTCACACAAAATTTGATACAGATTCTTTGATCCATTTTTTGGAATAGGCAAAAATCGAAGACGAGCCAAAACACGTGCAAGCAAAGCAGCTGTCAAAAATTAACTGAACATTCAAAATGGCCGAACTTGTCGGCATAAGTGAGAGACATAAGTACTAACATAACGCTACAAAAAATCGAAAATCGAATATACATAACCCGCGGAAATTCAAAATTCGCGATACTTTTTGAACAGACCTCGTATACAAAAATAAGTATGTCACAATGTACCCCAAGAATTACTGTCATACATTGCCCTAAGAGTACCTTCGTCACTTAATTTCACGTGGACAGTAATATGAGGCTTGCATTAATATGATCATCTTAAATAAAATACTAAACGTAATCTTACAACAGGCCATCAAAAGAAATGCTTTATTTTCAGAAACAAAATTATAAACTGAAAAACAAATTTTCAGTCTGGTTAGATTTCTTTATATTCTTCCCGTCACTATGATTTTTCTCATAGGCTTCTGAAACTTCATCAAAGTTACTTTTTCTGTGACGCTTTTCTTTTGTGGAAATTAATATTCGGCTGCGCTTGCTGCGTTTGAAAAAAAGCGGCTATCACATAGTGCACCCTGTTATTATATAATATGCCCCACCTTCTCCTACCATATGTGCAAGCATTCTGCATGCGCAGCCGATTCTCGCGTAAACATATATCGTCTAGAAATGAGTTTCGTTAAAAGATCAATTTAAGTGATTTAAATTTTCTATTTACATGACATTTTTGTTAATTTTTTACAAAATAAAATAGGTTTTGATGTATAATTTATTCGAGATATTAAATCACTTTAGGGAATGTTCCGATTAAATTTCAAAAATTGTGAAAATAACAATCATCCTATTTAGTACGCACATGACACGCACACACATAAAAAAATACATTTTAATTAAGCCGATGAAATTTATCGTCTAATAATTGGAATGACACAATAGAGATCGTTTCGATCCAAATATTTAAATCCTTCTCAAATCCACTCACCAAGCCCTCCTTCTCTTTGTATTCGCTCGCTATTCTCTCCGTAACTCCTCCCTTCCATTCTGCCACGATACTTTTCACGCACACGCACACGCACGCACAGTGTGCGCGCGCGCGTGTGTATGTGTGTGTGTGTGTGTGTACAGGGCGATTTAGAATAAACGTTTATCCTTTAAGCGTCATATTCCTGACTTAATTCTAAAACAATTTTTTCTTTACAAAAATTTTATCTGAAGCTTAGTTTTCAAATTACAAAAAGAAATAGTAAGCATATTATGGGCCTCGTAGAGGAGACGGACAGGAGAGGCGCTCACGGTTAGACGCGAACGCTTTACGCGCGGGGTGTACACTGATCGCACGCATTCACACGTTTATAAAAACACATTTTTCCTTACTTTTCCCCTCTACCACACTATCTCTTTGTCTTTCACATACTTTAAATATGCTAATTTTGTTAAATTATAAAAATTAGAATAATAAAATTAAAATGAATATGAAAATGAATATTGAACAGGAATATAATACAATAATTTAAGGATAAATGTTTATTCAAAATTACCCTTATATATACAGGGTGAATTAGAATAATTAAACCAGTTTTTTTCATCCTATAAAAAAATTATCGATTTTACATCTAATTATCGACTTAATAATACAGATCGGATGCGTGGATAATATTGTATGAAAGTGCTGGTTTGAACGATAACAGGCACATTTAACGTTGAGTTGTGAAAATTGTTAAAAGATATTAAAAAATGCGTCTTTTTTCAGTGCGCCTAGCAATTCGCATGATGTATCCACATATCAGATCTGTATCTATCGTACTTCTGTAATTATCGACTAAGTCGATAATTAAGTGTGAGGTCGATAATTTTTTCGTAGGATAAAAAACTAATCCAACTATTCTGATTCACACTTATATACTATATTGGTAATCATTTGAACTACGAGTCGAATTAATTTGTTTAAATTTACAGAAAAGGGATCCAACTATCCCCCTCCGATCTTAAAAGATTAATATGTTATTCTCCAAACAAAAATAAGCAACACGTATTTTTTTATACTATTATTTAGACTATTATCACTTTTAAGGGATGAAACATTCCTTCGAAAAAAATCGGTTTTTTATATATCATCGAAACTGTAAGAGATAGAAAAAAATGATTGCAATAAAAATTGAATGGTTTCGATAAGTTCGGAGATAATACTTACGTAACGTCTGGATAAGAATATAGTGTCAAGATCGAAAGACATGTACTATGTAATTGTAAGACAAAAAGAATAGAATATATGTCAAACTTATATGAATTTATTATTTCACATACAAATTGAATTAATATTTTATAAAATCGCATTTCTTTATTTAAAGTAAAGGAGGAGAATCGAATTGCAAGAAAATTGGAAACGTAAATAATCGATGATGTGAATGGGTGCATCCGTTCACGCATTATGTGTATGATGCATTATTTATCTCTCATCTGTTATTTATGAAATGATAAATAAAGGAAAAAATAAATGATACATTATGCACATAGTAATAATGAATGTATCACATATTCATAAAGATAGTTAGGTGTTGGAATTAATTCGTAGCGTTTTACAAGAGATGGCACAAGCAGTACACTATTTCGTTGTTACCTATAGTTCTGTATGCATTGTAAACAGCTATCATAGGACGTCATTTGCCGTACATAACCTTTCTTGAAATCATAAATAACAACACTGTATAATTCATTGAATATGTCAAAATTTGTGCCAGATAAAGTGTTTTTGCGGGGAGTTTTGCTTCATTACTTTAATATGAACAAAAGTGCAGCTGAAGCTCATCGTATTTTAGTGGATGTGTATAGTGAACATGCTCTGGCTGAGCAAACGTGTAGGAAGTGGTTTGCACGTTTTAAAGCTGGTGATTTCGACTTGGATGACAAGGAGCGACCTGGTCAGCCAAAAAAATTTGAAGATAACGATTTGCAGGCATTGCTCAATGAAAATTCATGTCAAACACTTAAAGAATTATCTACGTCATTGGAAGTTGACTTATCAACAATAGGAAAACGTCTTAAAAGTTTGGGCATGATCCAGAAGGAAGGACATTGGGTCCCATATGATTTGAAACCAAGGGATATTGAGAGACGTTTTCTCACGTGCGAACTGCTGCTTCAACGGCAGAAAAGAAAAGGTTTTTTGCATCGGATTGTTACCGGTGACGAAAAGTGGATCCATTATGACAATCCAAAGCGCAGAAAGTCATGGGTTAAGCCCGGCGAACCATCAACATCAGTGGCAAAGCCCAATATCCATGGCTCAAAGCTCCTGCTCTGTATTTGGTGGGATCAGAAGGGTGTCATATACTACGAACTGCTAAAACCGCATGAAACCGTTACTGGAGATCTCTACCGACGGCAACTGATGCGCTTGAGCCGTGCATTGAAGCAAAAACGGTCGGAATACTTCGAAAGACACGATAAAGTCATCTTGCTCCACGACAATGCTCGCCCACACGTTGCAAAACAGGTAAAAACATACCTGGAAACACTTAAATGGGAAGTGCTACCGCACCCGCCGTATTCTCCTGATATTGCACCTAGCGACTACCACTTGTTTCGATCATTAGCTCATAGCTTGTGCGAGCAGAAGTTCACATCTTACGAAGATTGTAAAAAATGGTTCGATTCGTGGATTTCATCTAAAGACGAACAGTTCTTCCGACGCGGTATTCATTCACTGCCCGAAAGATGGTCAAAAGTAGTAGAAAGTGATGGGAAGTACTTTAATTAATGTATTTTTTAATGTTCATGTGAAATAAATAACGTTCTTTCATTAAAAAAACGCTACGAATTAATTCCAACACCTAATACATATACACATATATGTAGACACACAGTCAGTGCAAAAAGTATTCGTACAGTCAAGAAATTTAACTTCTAAAATCTACACGCAAAGCTTGTTTGTTTATGTTAGAATAGAACATTATTCATTGTATAAAACTACTAATTTATTTTCTGCAAATAAGATTTATTTTATAAAAAATGCTCTTGTAACGAATACTTTTTCAATTCACAATGACTGTACATGGTTTATCAAGCAATAGTATAAAATGTCTGATATCCTCGGAATCGGGTGCTTATTCACAAGTACGTGTGATTAAGTGTCACCTTATAATCTCCGCATAAACGTATATGACCGTTCAATTTTCGGAACTGGTACAATGGGCGTTGCCCATTTTAATAATGCCCCAGTTTCCTAGAAAAAAGTGATTCGAATCTTTTACAAATGTGTTATTTGGTTCTTCGCTCACTGCTTTAACTGACAGCTTCTCTATAAATTTATTGAATTGAACAATATCTAGGGCTTGAAGTCAATTTCGAACTATAATCGGTGCATTTTTACCTGGTAAAACAAATAATTCAAGTTCTCGTTTCTTATTCTGAAATGCTACCTTAACCTTTAAAATACCGAGAAGAATTATCGAGTCCCCAGTGTATGCTCTAAAAGTACGCATAGTTTTCTTCATTACCGCATTCTCAAATGACTTAAACTTATCGAAATCTCTTTGATATTGCAAAGATCGACGATCCTATATCAATTTCGAACGACAGTGCTTTATTTCCCACCTTCAGGATTACTTTCAGTCATTCTATATTACCAAGCATTTTACTATCATCTATATCATTACTATAAAACAAGTTATTTAGGTTCTCATTACTGCTTTTGGTATCTCTTAAATAATGATTCGGACTCTTAATTTCATTTTTAGTCTTTCCATTCGCTCGTTTTTGTTTTGGTTATTACCTTTCTCCCCTTTACTTGACACTTTAGTTTTACAAACAATCTCTAAATGACCCTTTTTCCTACACGCGTTACATGCATAACTCTTAAAACGACATTCTTTTGATACGTGACTTTTTTCCGCAACACTAACAAATTACCATTTTCTTTTTCTTATCAATAAAATTGAGTGCGCTGCCTTTGGTGTTTGTCGCATTCCATGTCTGCAGCTTCACGTTCTGCCATCTCCACCGCCTTGGCATACGTCAGTTGTTGTTCTCCCAACAATCTTTTCTTGATCCTCTCACTGGCCAGACCTCACACGAACTGATCCCGAATGTGGCTCTCCAACTGTTCCCCAAAGTGCTGATAATTTTTTTAGCTTGGCTAGGTACGTCTTAATGTTTTCTTCCGCCATCTGCTTGCATTCTTTGAATTTATAACGCTGCGATATTACACTTGGCTGCGGTTGCAGGTGATTTTGCATAATTTCCGCAAGACGCTCCATTGTGAGATTTGTCGGCTTTTGCGATATGCATTAGTTGCAGAGAAGTTCATAACCTTCATTTCTCACTAACGTAATAAAAAGCGATACTTGCTTTTCTTTCGGCAAATCCTAAGGAGTAGGTGTTACCTAAGAAGTAGTGCGTTAAACCATCTCGTCCAATCCTCTTTCAACAAAAATTCGGACATATTGCCTACGATCCCTTTTACAATGGTGCCGAAACCACGTGGTTCTTCTCTTCTAGACGCCGCCTCTAATTCCGCTCTCACTTTTGCTAATTGACTACTTTCCATCGCCAACATGCTTCTCTGACGCTCTTGTTGCTTCGCCCTTTCCGCTAAGACTCTTTCTCATTCCTCCAGCTCTTTCTGAAGTTTTAATAAATCCGTTGTCGACATTTTGTTACTTAATGTCCCTGTGACTGCGATTTTGTTACTTTCGTTGTGTTCCTCACGCTGAATTCCTTCACTACGACGTTCTTGTACTTTACAACAACCACCACTTATCCTTGTCGCCAATGTAATGTTTGCATGCTTAAGAAAGATCACCACAACAAAGAAATAGACACTATGCAGGCTTTCTCTATTTACTTAATAGAATCTCACATTATCCTTGCATCGCCATTACAATACCGGCGGGAGTTTGTTCCGCTTCTCTTACGCTCATCACGCCATCTCATAACAGTACCGCTCAGAAAGAAAAGAAAATACTCTAGCAGCGCTTCCTACATCTAGTGATAGCGACTAACACTACACTGATCATATTGACCTCCGTATTTATCGTAGAGATTTAATTAATTACCTTTAGGATTATGTTCAAATTCCCACCTGAGTGCTATTCAGGTATCACTCTATTCTTATTATTTACCGAATAAACAAGGATGATATAGCATCCGGAAAACACTCAGGTGGAAATCTGAGCACGCCTCAGTATGTTGATTAAGGCCCTGCGCACAATAGAAGAAATAAGGAATTACGAATAAAGAATAAACGATTTCAACCTATCAGAAATCGTTTATTCCAATGTATCCGATTTCTGATAGGATCGCAGCCGAAGCCAACGAAACGCTGACAACATGCGATTGATTTCACTCACCGTAATGTAAGTCAGAATAATTGTATTATATTGCAATCAAAAAGTGATAAACAATTAATTTAAATTATGCAAATAAAAATAAAAGAAATAATTAGAACCGCGAGTAAATAAAAACCGTGGAAAAATTTTTAAATATTTAAATAATTAAAAAACGCCACCTAAAGCGAATGACCAAACATAGAAACATGGTACCGCGAGTAAATACTAAAAAATGCTACAATTTAACGAACTATCATTATTACGAATAGCGAAAGACACGTTAAATAAAATAATAACAAGCGCAAAAGGAGGACGATAGACTATTTGGACAGCGACTCTCAACCGACAACACCTACTAATGTGACAGTAATTAGAACTTTTGAATTGGACATAAACAACTACAGTCCTTGAGTTAAATCACGTACAAACCAAAAATATGGAAAATTCTCCAATAAATGCCACATTGGACTCTACGTCAGAAGAAATTGATACCGGAATGCAAAGGACAAGAGACAACCGAGAGATAAGGTTCACTCGGCGGGAAACTATAGGATCGTCAATCGGAGAAAATACAGCAATGCAAGAATTACTACAAGAAATACGGGAACTATGCGTACAAGTAGCACATCAAAATAAAACCGGATCAAGTCTACATATTGGATAAAATCGCGACAATTTTCTTACAAAACCCAGCGTTAGACCTTATGAAAGAATGCGAGATGTTAGACATCAACGAGATGTTAGGCATCTCTATGAATTTTCTATCGTTGAAAGAAGTGCGGAACATGATCCCAGAGATCAACGGGTCTTCACGAAATCGCATGCAAAAATTTCTAAACACTAGTACATACGCAATGAAGAATATATACTCGGCCGACGAAACGACATTGTTAGAAACCATTCAATGCACCAAATTCAGGAGAAAGGCCATGATGGACTTCCACACATGTGAAATAATTAGTTATGAGCAATTAAAGCGAGAACTGGATCAAAAATGTTGCAGTTAATAAATCAATATTTTTTAATCGTGGTCAAAAAAGATGGCAATTGGAATATAATAAAAAAATATCTCTTGATTATTCCATATTGTTCCGGTATCATCGTTAATTTCAATGTATTCTCAGGGCAAGTAAACAGCTCATCGACACCGAGCCGTCAAAACACGAGTATATCTCGCTCCTGTTCTAATCACACTATCTATCTCAGATGGCATGCGATCCCCCTTGCGTTACTCCCGAAAAGTTCACTATCGCGCACACGTTCCGTGTGCGAATATTCAGTTCGCCCAATCAATACAGATCACATATCAATATGTCATTGTTAATGCATCTTCGCGAATATTAAGTGCGAACCAGCCGACTTGTCGCGTATCACCATTGCATTTTGTCACATAATGTGACCGGCATACGCATACCGCGAGGGCATTCAGTGCGCGAGAATCACCAGAGTTTCCGATGAGATTTGTCGATCTCGTTACTGCTCGCAATACGCATTCGAACGGTTGCAAGAGATTACTCAACGTCATATCAAGTGCAAATTATCTGTGCACGCATCTAACCAAACACATCAATCATCGCAATATTATTCATACGAGCATCGCCTATCGCCCGCTTCGAATAAATCTTAATTCAATTCTATAATAAAATCTAACTTATTACTCGTACAACCAAGAGAGTCGTCGTCATTACACGCCGCCTTGGCGAGCGAGCCTTCCATACAACATTACACGTGATATTAGCGACGTCACACAAAATATACTATATATGTAAAAGATTTTTCAAAATTAATCACATCAATGTTTAATAAACAAACAACTATTTTTGGATTCAGATCAATTAATAATTTAAACAACTTTATCAAAGTACAAAAAGATGTTACAGAACTATCTCGGAAAAATCATACAATATATAAAATTAATTGCAAAAACTGCGATGCTACATATGTAGGCCAATCAAAAAGACAATTGAAAACAAGAGTAAAGGAACATATTAATAATTTAAAATTAGACTCTTTAAAATATTCAGTAATTTCTAAACACATAACATAGAACATAACCATAATTTTGATTGAGAAAACACAAAAGTTTTAGATATTGAATATAATTATCACAAAAGATTAATATTAGAAATGATTCGTATAAAAGAACAAAAAAACGGTATTAATCGAATTAAAGACATTGAATTAATGCTTCTTATTTCGACATATTAAGAGAAATCTCTTAAAAATCAGTTAGTTTGAACAAATGAAAAGAAAAGTTCACAAGTAATAACAAATAGAAAATTGTGTTCTCCCACCAGTCAATTGTAGACTTATATATTCTCGATCATCTGTGGGAACCATTATATATCGTCATTATTAAAACTAAACGAATATTGCTGTTACATATTTTTTATTTAAAAACCTTTGAAAAAATCGTTGTCATACCATTATGTGAGTATTGGTTGTATAGTTTTTAAAATTAGAAATTCCTACGAATTTATACTCGTATATATCTTGATCTAATTCAATTGTGAAGAAATTCTTTCATCATGAGACTAAATTCTCGCCGTTAAACGAGTAATTGGTTTTGCATGTTTAATTTGGACATCTTTTGAAGGTCTGACATTCACTAGTATTTATCATCAATAATTGACATGAAATTTTTCTTTAATTTAAAATAGTTATAAAGCGAAAGAAATATGTTAACTTATTTATACTAAGAAAGGCTCTGTGTAGCCGAAACGTTTATATTATATATTGATAATTATATTGATATGTTAAATTTATATTACATATACTCGTATTAACAAAATACCTTATATTGCTCGTTATTTTTCGGTCGCTGATTTTTGAATTATTTTGCATACTAATTCAGTTTGTACATAAAATAATAAATATAATTCATATAAGTGCAACAAGTACCTACTCTATACTTTTTGTCTTACAATTACATAATACATAGTAGTAGTATTTATTTATTTATTTGCCTTCACATAAGTGATTACAAAAAACTTCCAAAATTTTACACTTTCTTAAATTCTTAATTTCTATTTCATCCCTCTCCTTATCTTCTCTCCTCTCTTTCGTTTTGCCTTTTCTTCGCATTTTGTATTTCTCTCTCTCTCTCTCATTCTCACACATACATACATACACACACATATATATATATACATACGTATAATATATATTACGCCACACCCACACCCTTGCACACACGCACCCATACTTGCCCAGACCCTCTCATCCACACCCTCCCACCCACACCCATACCTCCCATAGCCTCCCAGCTGACCATTTTCATTTATTTTCTCTTTCTCTCCCTATCTTTCTATCTTTCTCCTCCCTTAAACGTTCTATTTTCCTCTCATCCATTCATACCCCCGTCCATCCTCGTTTAGTACCTCTAAATTTCTTCCGCCTTTTTCATTTACGTACTCACAGTTTTTCTTCAGATGCTCAATGTCTTCTCTTTCCATATCACACAATCTGCATTTCCTATCCTCTTCTTTCATCCAATACTTATTTCCTCTCTCTTCATTCCCACATCTCCATCTTGCTATTTGTACCATCTTCTTCCCTTTTTTCCTTCCACACCTTCGGATGTACTCTGGTATACCATTGACTCTTTCATAGTTCTTACACGTTCTTGATTTTTTTACCTTTTCCCCTCTCTCTTGCTCATCCACCTCGATATCCCTCTCTCTTACCCTGTCCCATTTGTTCTCCCCATATTCATTTAGACTTATCTCACTGACGCCTCCTCTCCATAAATAATCCCTTCTCTCTACACTCTCTCTTGTCCAATCTATCCATTCGCTTTTCCTTTCCTCCTTTCTCCTCTCCATCATACACAATTTCCCAATCTCTCCTCCTTCTCCTTTCTCTATCCTTTCTTCCCATCTCCCTGCCCGCCAGCCTGTCTCCACTCTAAGTTTATTTCTTTTTAATTCCTCCCTAACGATATAACCTGGTGTTGTCCTTTCCAGTCCTAATACCCATTTCAAGTACTTATCCTGTACGGCTTCAATTTCTTTCCACTCTTTATAACCCCATATTTCCACCCCATAGTATAAAATCCCTTTAACTACGCTGTCAAACAGCTTTAGCCTCCATCTCACATCCCCCTTAAATTTCCTCTCTCCGTAACTCCAAATCCAACCCATTGCCACTCTTGCCTTTCTTATCCTCTCCCTAATGTGCTCCTTATCTTCCCCATTCCTTGTCATCATGTATCCCAGGTACTTATATTTTTTAACTTCTTCTAATCTGTCCTTTCCCCACCACCAAAATCTCTCTTTTTCCCTTCCTCCTTTATTCTTAAACACCATGACCTTTGATTTTTCAGTGCTTATTTCTAATTTTTTCTCTTCCAGGTATTTTTTGAATCTTCTAATCATGTCTCTTAGACCGTCCTCCCCATCTGCTACCAACACGATATCGTCCGCATATTCGATCGACCAAACTCTATCATTCCCTATTTTAACTCCTCCCCTTCCTTTCTTCAATTCTTCCTCTATGTCCGCCAAATATATATTAAATAAGGTCGGGCTCAAGGGGCACCCTTGTCTCACACCTTTCTCTACCCAAAATTCTTTCGATACTTCCTCTCCTATTTTTACTACACACCGCGTCTCCTCGTATATTTCTTCTACTCTCTGTATCAGGTCTTCATTTATCTTCCGTTTTCTCATCATTTCCCACAAAATTTTCCTATCTAACCTATCAAAGGCCGCCTTTAGGTCCACAAACAAAGCGTATACTCTTTCTTTCTTCTTCATCCCTTTTCCTATCACATGCTTCAATATTTTTATATTCTCCACTGTTCCTCTTCCCTTTCTAAACCCCGCTTGTGATCTACTCCATCCACCTTTTTCATCCAAATCTTTCACCAACCTCTTATTCAATATATTTGCATACATTTTATATCCGGTACTTGTAAGTGTCACTCCTCTATGGTTTGCTGTTTCCTTCCTGTCTCCTCTCTTCCAGATTGGTACCACCACCCCCACTCTCCATTTCTCAGGAAAGCCGTCTCCCTCCCACACTCTTTTTATTACTCTACCCACCTTAATACTAATCTTCTCTCCACCTTCTTTCCATGCCTCGTTTCTAATTCCATCTAATCCTGCTGCCTTTCCCTTTTTTAACCTCTTTATCTCCATATTTACCTCTTCTTGATTTATCCCCTCTTCTCCCTTTTTACTCCTCTTCTTTCTCTGTGTAATTTCCTTCTTTTCCTCTACTCCTCCCAATGCCTCTTTAAAATGTTTTTCCCATTCCCGCATTTCAATTTCTTTACACACTCCCTCCTTCTTTTTCCTACCTCTGTTTATAAAATTCCATGCCTCTGCTTCTGTCTTTATATTTTCTATCTCTTTTTCTTCTCTTTTCTTATATTCCTCTTCTTTTTTCTCATACAGACTTCTATACTCTCTTCTACACCTCACATATTCTTGGTATCCCTCTTCCCTTTCTTTTCTGTATTTTCTTCTCGCTCTATTCAGCTCTCTCTTTTTCTCCTTACATTCTTTATATATATATCCCACCAAGGGCACCACCCTATTCTTCTCCTCTTCCCTTTTCTCCTGACTTTCACCGCCTTCGTTATTTCTCTTTCTATCTCTTCCCACTCCTCATTTACCTCTTTGTCTTCCTCTTTCCATTCCACTTCTTCCATCCTCTTCCTGTACTCTCTTACTCCCTCTTCCGACCAATCTTGCACTCTTCCCTCTTCTTCCCCTTTCTCTTCTTGCCTTGCATACTGGTTCTTGATTTCAAATATCAGCGGCTGATGGTCTGATTCCACCCTGCATCCTACTTCAAACTTGGCCACTCTTTGCCATCCCTCCCAATTCACTATTCCATAGTCAATTACTGACTTCTTACCCGCCTTTTCGTATGTCCATTCTCCCTCCTCATCCCCATATTTCCCCCCATTTAGCAATATCCACCCTCTTTCTTCTATTAAATCTATCAAGTCTCTCCCTTGCTTGTTTATAATTTCGTCCTTTGACTCCCTCTCTTCATCTTCTCCTTCTTCCTTATTCTCCCACCCTCCGTTTTTTCCTACTCTTGCATTGAAATCCCCGGCCAACACCAAAATCTCTTCTTCCCCCTCTTTAATCCATTCCTTTAAATTGTCCAACACTTTTTTATTTCCATCTCTATTATATACTGTTACTACTCTCCATTTTTCTCCATCCGTCTTCATAGCCCTTTCTTGAAACCCCTCTTTCTCTTCATACCCAATGTCTATCTCCTCCAACTCCACTCTCATTCCAGTAATAATTCCCCCTTTCGCTCTCCCTTTCCTACATTCTTTACTTGCCGGTTGACATCTCCACTTCCACCCCTCTGGCATCTTCTCCTTTAATTTCTCCCACTCCCTTCCATCTACCCATGTTTCTATCAGACCAATTATATCAAAATCTTTTAGAAATTCCCAGAAATCCTCTTCTTTTCTTTTTAACCCTGCCACATTCCATGTTACCCCGCTCACTATTTTTTCTTTCATATTCCTCCCTTTCTTTCTATCTTCTGTTTTACATGTTTTGCTGATACTATTTTCGTTCACTGTGAAGGCTCTATTTAAAAAATCTTTTCATTCATACATTTTCTCTCCTCATTCCATACATATTCTCTACCATTCATCCATGCTCTTCCGATCCCTACTTTCACACTCATACCTTTTTCTCTCTCACTTTTTGCCCATACTCTCATTGCACTCTGTCTTTCTCTTTCATTCTT
>NW_017304969.1:214674-215410 GCF_001594115.1 Trachymyrmex septentrionalis
CCTTTCGGCCGTCGAATGGCACCTACCGCTCGTTGGATTGAGGTTAGGTCACTTACTTCCCTTTTATACTCTTCTCAGCTCGCATCAGATTTATTTGCGAGCTGCTTTTTTGCCCAGCTCTCGATTTTAGAGACTCGCGTCTTCTGCGCGTGCGCCCTCCTGGTTACATATTAATAAAACTTTTATAAAAATATATTTTAAACACAAACATTCGCTTCGCAAGGCAAAACAATGCTTCTTTTTGTAAAATTTATTCATTTCGTGCAAAAATACGTCGAATGAGCTTAGTTTTCGAGATTGGACGTGAGGGAACTAAACTTATAACATTTACACTAAGGAAAATCTCTTTAAAGGAATAAAATTTTGAGTAAGTACTATAAGAGTCGTTACTAAATTAGTCATATAGTTTCATGCTGTGGTTAGTCTACTCTACATAATACATAACTTTCGATCTCGACACTACGAGGTCTGTTCAAAAAGTATCGCGAATTTGGTATTTTTTCAAAAATTATTTATTTATTCATGAATATCTATTTTGTCCCCTTCAAAGTAATCCCCATCAGATATTATACACTTGTGCCAACGTTTTTTCCAATCTTCGAAGCACTTCAAAAAATTATTTTTTGTGATCTTGTTCAGCTCCTCCTTCGATGCCGTCTTTATCTCCTCAATCGTAGCGTAGCGTCGTCCTTTCATGGGCCTCTTCAGTTTCGGGAACAAGAAAAAGTCACAGGGG
>NW_017304969.1:215706-221943 GCF_001594115.1 Trachymyrmex septentrionalis
AGGCAAAAATCGAAGACGAGCCAAAACACGTGCAAGCAAAGCAGCTGTCAAAAATTAACTGAACATTCAAAATGGCCGAACTTGTCGGCATAAGTGAGAGACATGAGTACCAACATAACGCCACAAAAAATCGAAAATCGAATATACGTAACTCGCGGAAATTCAAAATTCGGAATACTTTTTGAACAGACCTCGTACGTCCTCATTCAGACGTATGTGTTGTCTAGCCGTAAAGCGCGATAAAAATTTCTATGACTAGATGTCCGCAGAGAAATAGATATGTTTACATTGTTACTTTCTATTATGCTAAAATGCACAGCATCACGAATGTGCTGCGTGAAGGAGTACGAATGGCGCGCGTATAGAAGCATTTTTAATTATTTCTCAAAAATGATACTTTGGAAAATAACTTTATGACACATGGTTGAATTAGTCTTAAAATAATCTTTCTTTTTATTATATAAAAAGAAAATAAAAATTTTTAGAAAAGTCAAGTGGTGGGGATAAACAAATAAAGAAATTAAAAATTTTTTTCTTTTTTTACTATAAAGTATTCTTGAAACCATGCAACTTTCATTTCAAACATTTTTTTTTATCTCTTACAGTTTCGACGATGTTCGCTTCGAAAGAGAAAAACCGATTCTTTTCGAAGGGGTGTTTTAGTCCTTAAAAGTAAAAATGGGCACGTACAAAAAAATGTGTTGCTTATTTTTGTCTGAGAATAACATACTAAAAGCTCATTAAGATCGGAGGAGGACAATTGAGTCCCTTTCCTTTTAGAAACACAATTTCTACTGCGTAAGCTACTGTAGCTTTTAATTATATTAATTTTAATCATATTTAAATTTGATGCTCAACAAGCATCTATATTAAAGAGATCTTAATATGCTGAAAATCTGTAAATATATTATTTATTGCGAAAAATATTACCTCGGCCGGTAGTCAAACCCGAATTCTGTGCGAGAGCCTTTAAACTATCAAGATCTTACAATTAGTAATATTTTTCGCAACAATTAATATATGTATGGAAACAAACGTCTTTATTTCAGACGACGTAATATAAACAATAAGAACCTTATTGAATCGTACATGTGAAAATACAACCAATAGAAAATAAAGATCCATAAAATTGTATAATTTTGTGACTATTTATGTTGTTGAGATTATCAAATTTGTTTATGGCCACACTGGATCAAAATGAGCAAGCATCGTCTTTCACACTAAATTCTAAAATCTTCTTGCGTTCGAAAGAGCGCTTACCTATCATCTAGAGTAGATTTAAAGTTTCAATTATCGATAGAAATGCTTAGCTTTTTAATCGGATTGTTAGTATGCGTCTAGCAGCCATTCGCGCAAAAAATGTTTTTTTCTCGGGTCAAAATATCAGCAAGTGTAACCAACGCATCGTTTTAGTTAATAAATTTATGATTTACATTTTTGCATTAAATTGCAAAAATAAGTAAAATGTGACTTGTGTTCTTCAAGTAACCTAGATAGCACAGCATTTTTTTTTTGTAAAAAAGCGATTATATGCACTTTTTTAGCGTTTTATGAACGCTTTGTAAGCGCTGTGTTACTTGGGAAGAATAAAAAAAACGATCAGGAAAGAATGTCCGTCGTATCTACGACCTATGTATGATAAACACACTCTCTAAATCTGAATCAACGGATAATCTACTGAAATAGCATACTAATACTGAATTATCAGCATATCTGGTATGCGTATGCATTAGAAATATCGGATACGTAGGCACATAAAGACAAGCAAATACGCCTTTATTCTTGTTGGCGATCACGCGGCATATCAAAAGAAATTGGCGCGTTTTTAATCTTGCGTTCCCGTGGTCTTCGATAGCTAATCTTTCATCATAAAGGCTCCGCATCTTTGGTTTAGTCACCATTAAAGAAGTGGCGATTCTAGTGATCTCACAAACGCCGAGAAAAATAAAAATCGGGCATTTTCGAAAAACGAATCCGAGATCGTGAGAATCGCCGAAGCAGCCTCAGTCTTCTCGTTACCACGATACCGAAGCACATGACGTAGTCTTCTTATAGATCGCGACACTGAGTATCAGAAATCGAGATCCTCTCGTTTCATGCGCGTCTACCAACGCGGGTAGTACCACATTACTGTGCTTTCCGTCTAACATTTGTATCAGTTAATAAGTCAATAAACTTAATAATGTTACTGAGTGTTTATCATTTGAAAACTGCAATTACAGTGCAAGAGCTCATGCTCTCGTGCTGACATGCATTTTTGTACCCAACAATATCATATTAGCACATTTGACACTGGATAATCAGTAAAATTTAAATAGATATATTCTATAAAAGAAAAGAAGTTTAAGCATTATATAGTTAAATATTTGCACGGTCTAGCACATTGTAATTCCAATCTTACAATAACATATATGTTAAATGCGCTGCAATACTTATCATTGAAGCAAGGTTCGCTATAGGTTAGGGATATCACATTTCATTCAGTAATTAAGTGGAATATTTGGTACTAAATACTTATTATCTACTAATTCAGATTTAGAGAGCAGACTCTATTTGTGTACTGAGATTGCTGTAGCAAAGAATAATTTGTTTTATGTATTTTTTGTATTTTATGTTTTTCATCTATACTCTTCAGCATAATAATAATAATAATAATTTTTACATTAATAATAACTTAAACCAATAATAAATAGCCTTTTACCCAAATTTCATCTTTTTTTTACACCTAAAAAACGATCTTTCCTTAAAAATAAATACTTTTTTTGAAACGCATGTAATCATACTACTTTTTTTTAATCATCTCGAGCTAAAACTTACATTTGAAAATATTACAAATTTAAAAAGTTATGATTTTTTAAGTAAAAAAAACATATTTTTTCGAACTTAACATGTTAACGATTTTTTTTAGTGGTTTAAAATTAAATTTTTCATTAAAACAAACATTGTTCCATTTTTGTAAAGGATGAAATTATATATTGTATTTTTTTTTATCATTGCAACTAGTACTATCGATTTGGTAATACTTTAAAGATGGGTCGAGTCATTTTAACTCAGAGTAACCATCTTTTTGGAAGTGTGACCATGAAGGGTTAATTATTGTAGATATTAAATATACTATTGTACTAATATTAATTGCCGTGGATCATTGCCCTTTGATTAAAATTATAATATTACTCAAAGATTTCTGTGATGTAAAACATTAAATAATAAAGTACTTCAGATATATTAATATACTTACTGCTCCTATTGCTACAATGCGATCAAAATGATGGATATACACGTGGACAAAAACTCTAAAAAGTCGCGTCAAGATTTTTCTACATAGTGGCACAAACGTTTTGGGAAATGGCACATCTGTAATAAAAAAAATTTATACATTCATGTAAAAAATACAAAACAGGATTAAATTAAGTCACTAAATCGATATTAAATAGTATCATAAAACAGATGTAAAACCTGTTGATACTGGAAAAACCGCTTCGTTATTTATTTGAGCTTCAATCCAATCCATAAGAAGAGCAACATATTGAGGCGCTGGTAATGCTGCTGGCTTCTTATATTTTTCACCGTCTGCCCACAAATATTCGAAACGCACTCCACCGCTCATTGTTGGACAAGATGCCGAATCGCAATATTCGGATACAGTACCATATATAAGATTTATTCTATTGAAAAAATCTACAACTAAAAAAGACAGAAAAACATACAGTATTCTCTCCATGTAAAGATGCTTTTAAAAGTAGGATTAAAAAATATTTTACTTGTCAAATACAATATAAAAGTGATAGTAAAACCAAGAAAATATATATTAAAACCAAGATAATATATATAAAAAAAAATATTTAATAAGAATATAAATATTTGAAATTATACAAAAATTTTATTAAAGTATTTTTAATAAAATTTTTGTATAATTTCAAATTTATATTCTTATTAAATATTTTCTATACCATGAACAGCGATCCAATCATTCATATCTTCTCCGGGAGGCAATTTAACAACAGATCTTAGATTGATTCCAGAATTGAGAGAAGCTTGAGCTTGCTTGTGTAAAGAGTAACGCAATGTCCCATGAGCGAACTTTTTCTTTGGCCTAAATGTCTGCAATTATAAATATACGAATATTTTTTAAATAATTATACAAATTGACAATGTTATGTAAGATCACTGTCTGACATGAATTTTAGATCACAAACGGAAATAATTCTTATAGATTTTTTGTAGCTGAAAATAAATTCTGCTTTATGCAAGAAACTATAGTTATAATACAATGAAAAGGAAAAAAACTTAAATCCGTAGATATAAATATAATAATATAACATTTTGAGACTTGCTTATACAATTGGAAATAATTGTTAAAAAAACTTCGAGAGAAATTTACTTATTTAAAAGATATATTGATTCGATGTGATTGCAGCAATTATATTTAAATTCAATCAATACAAGAGATAATTGTTAACAAGAACTTAACGAAACTTAATATATTGCTCTGAATGCAACATCAAACATTTAAATTATTCAACTGAAATTTATTAGTACATATCATATAAATAATTAATGAAACATTTATATAGAATTATTTTTTACAAAGTTTTTCAATTTTTTTTCTAAATTTATCTATAACAATTTTATCATTGTTGCAAGGCCTTACAATCACATTCGAATCACACACATTCGTTTGCACCACTAGGAAAAGAGGTCGAGCAACAACAATATTCAATCTCTTAAAGCTGACTATCGTATGATAACGACATCTAACAAAATTTGTTATGAATCCACATCATACACATTACATGCAGGAGATTATTCAAATTGTATGAGCAGTCCTCAAAGGATTATATTTATTTACGGATTAAGTTTCCTTTTTTTTGTAATGTAACTGTTACTTCTTGCCGCCAAGTAAGTGACTTTTATAGATTTTTTGCCGCTGAAAACGAATGAAATTGCTCTATCACGTCACGTTTTTGAGACATTTTAGTTCAAAGAAACACAAATTGCCATTTTTTGTACATTTAATATCAATTTTCTGAAAAATCTGACGTGAGCAATTTTATTCACGGATTCGTTTTCAGCAATCAAAAATTTATAAGAATCACTTGATTCCCCAATCAGCACACAATATTAAAAAAATATATTTTAAATATTTATTAAATATTTTTTACATAAAAAAATATTTTTTACATTAAATAAATATTTAAAAAATGTTTTAAACACATTGTCTGCTGATTGAGTCCATTTGTAGTAGAAAAAAAGTTTGAATTTGTCGAACAATGAAATAGATATATGTAATAAATTAGTTGAATACAAAAAGCATCAAAGTGTACAGTCAAAGTTAAATGTTACTTATATAGCATATTATTTAAAGTTATTAAAAATATTTAAAAAAAATTGTTCAGAACATTTTGCATTATTTTTATACAAAACGATATTGTAAATATATTCTAAACAATAACAAAAAGAATAAAAAATAATCCTATAATAAAATGTGTGTTATAAATCGATAGTCGAATTCATTGTTGTCTCTTTTCTGTGATCTGGATTGGTTGTCTAGAGCTCGATCGCATCGCATGCGTAACTTCGTATCGTGAGCGAATGTTGTGCGATATTTTAACTGTTTATCGATTTTTAGATCCTTATTTAATTATTTTATAACTTTTATTAATGACAATATGTCATTGTATTATTGCCGCACAGCTTATTGGTCATTGTTGGAATATATGAGTAAATCTCTGCTTTCGGAATGATTCACCGTGTTTGGTGGGAGGTGTAAGAGCTGTGCGTGTGCGCGAAGAGTGAGAGAGGAAGAGCGGTCGAAAAGGTATAAGATAAGACGCGTAGCAAGTAAGTAAGAGAGAGAGTAAGTGTGTAATTAGCCATGTACTAAACAATTATATATTAACATTAAACAGAGAATGTGTTCTAAACAATTAATTAAACCGAAATCCTAACAATCACATTTTTTATGGTATTTACCAAGCAGACAAAACTGCACAAAACTGCATAACAGGAAATTGAGGTAGTGTCATGAAAGAGAACGCACTCGAAAGGGACAATAGCTTCTTATCGCATCTTTAAGGATGTGGTATCTAACAGGGATACATAAATACGCAAAAACTGTGTAAAAGGAAATTGAAGTAAAACGATAGATTCTTATTTGATATCTTTTTTATTAAACTAACAATTAAAAAAAAACGACAGTAAAAGTGTGTGGAGAAACGGTGGTACAATCGAACGTAA
>NW_017304969.1:224541-227971 GCF_001594115.1 Trachymyrmex septentrionalis
TTTATACATGAATTATGAAGATAAAGATGAAATTTACTTAATTATATTCGTAGATGACTTGTTAATTTGCGGTAAATATAAAGAAAAACTGATACGAATTAAAAACAAATTATCAAAAAAATTTAGTATGAAAGATCTGGGTGAAGTAAAACCATATTTGGGAATAAATATTAATTATGATCGAAAAAAAAAAAATGAAATGACTCTAGACCAGAAAAATTATATCGAATCATTAGCTAGAAAATATAAAATCACCGAATCAAAGTTGCATTGCACTCATATGGAGCAAAACTTGAGTTTGCAACCCGCACAGTCAGCATCAACATGCTTAAATTATAGAAACTTGATTGGAGCATTATTATATGTAAGTACAAGTACGAGATTAGATGTGAGTTACAGTGTTAACTATCTAAGTCGTTTCCAAAACTGTTACGATGAATCACACTTAAAATACGCTTTGAGAATTCTAAAATATTTATATCAAACGAGAAACTTAAAATTGATTTACCGAAAAAAACTAGACGCAGATGTTATCGATAGTTTTGTGGATGCTGATTGGGCAGGAGATAAAGTGGACAGAAAATCTACCACTGGCTATATAATTAGAATTTTTGGGAATGTAATTTACTGGAAATCCAGAAAACAAGGAAGTGTAACTAAGTCTTCAACCGCTGCAGAATACGTAGCTTTATCCGATTCAATCAGTGAGATTAAAGTAGTATTAAATTTGCTGAAAGACTTTAAAATAATATTATGTAAACCCGTAAAAATTTACGAAGACAATTCTGGAGCAATTGCTATAGCGAAATTTGGAAATCTAACAAAAAACTCAAAGTATATCGAGGTACACTATCATTTTGTCAATGAGTGTTGCGAAAAGGGAATCATTGAAATCATTAAAGTCGAATCAGAAAATAATATGGCAGATATTTTAACAAAGGCTCTAGGGAGAAATAAATTCGAAACATTTAGACAAGCTTTGAGAATTCTGTAACTCAATATTGTAAAGAAAAAAATTTTTTTCATAAAAGTTAAAAGTTTGTTGGTGAATTTTTCTCGAAGCATAGATTTAAGGAGGTGTGTTGGAATATATGAGTAAATCTCTGCTCCCGGAATGATTCACTGTGTTTGGTGGGAGGTGTAAGAGCTGTGCGTGTGCGCGAAGAGTGAGAGAGGGAGAGCGGTCGAAAAGGTATAAGATAAGACGCGTAGCAAGTAAGTAAGAGAGAGAGTAAGTGTGTAATTAGCCATGTACTAAACAATTATATATTAACATTAAACAGAGAATGTGTTCTAAACAATTAATTAAACCGAAATCCTAACAGTCATCGTTATCGATAAAAGAACCGAAAACCGTTTGAATTTCGAACTTTTTCGAAACTGAAAAAGACCGAAAAAAACCGAAACCGTTATCGGTAAAAAGACCGAACTCGGAACCAAAACCGAAAATTGGATACAGTCTCTGACCGTGACCGTAACCGGACCAAAATTTCATTTCGGTCTGAGTCTTTGCTTTGAGTAAAATTTTCTTGTTAATTCCGCGAAAGAGTGCCACGTTCTCTCGTGCCTGGCGCTCAATTATCGGTGTCCAGATTGAGAGCATTTTAAATGTATGAGATCAATTGATGCATTGTCTACTTGGAGTATCAAATTATTATTTGCGGTGTCTCAGAGCACACGTACATTCCTTTTATCTCGGAAACAGAGCATTTTTTTAGAAAAAAATCTTTCAGACAAAAAGTTGTGGGATTCTAAATAATCTATTTAATAATCTGATTAGTCTGATCTTAGATGGCATCATCAAAGTCAAAGTAATATCATGAATTTGAATTTTTTAAATGAAACCCTCTATTATTCATTGCATATTCTTGTAACACACCTCGAAAGCTTTCCAAAACACTATAATAAAATAATTTTTCATGAAATACTTTTAAAATTATAAGGCTTGAAAGTTACAGTACCGCCGGTATTAGCATTACACAAGGTGTCCGACGGTTAAAACTTGTTGAATAATCCCAGAATCGCGATGAATTATAATTTATTAATTAATAAGGAAAACTTCATTGTTTTGATTTGATCATATTCCATATCATGAACAATTATTTAATCAGGTTTTTCTGTTAAAAAATGATAGATGGTGAAAAGTATTTTTCATTCCGTTCTTTGAAATAACTTCTATCTTAAAATCAAATTTTAACATGATAGGAATGACAAAATTACGATAAATTATGATTTACTAATCAATAAGGAACTTGATTTAATTGTATTGCTTTGATCAGCTCTTATGTCACGAACAATTATTCAATCAGATCTTTTAGTTAAAAAAAGATAGATGGTGAAAAGTATTTTTCATATTGTTCTTTAAAATAACGTCTATCCTGAAATCAGATTTTAACATAATAGGATTGAAAGCACAGAGAATCGCAATGAACTATAATTTCCTTATTAATTCATCAATTAATAAGGAAAATTTGATTCAATTGTATCGATTTGATCATATCCCTTATTACTATATCACATAATAATATTATTTAATCAAGTTTTTCCGTCAAAACATGATAGATAATGAATAGCATTATTCACATGGTCTTTTGAAGTAGCCTGATATCATTTTTTATGATGGGATTGAAATTACAGAATCGCAGTGTATTATGATTAACTAATTAATGAAGAAAACTTGATTCAGTTACATTGATTTAATCAGGTTTATCTGATAAAATTTAAATTAGAAGTCGGTTATCAAAAATATCATATTGGATAAAATTTAAATGTTTTAATAATATTCGCTATTAAATTGTATTGATTATATTTTAGGTAAGATTCTATTGCCGACAGGGACACCGCGCAACATACATTGAAGAAGTGTCCCGTTTGAACGAACAGCGCGATGCTCTTGTCGCAGTGGTAGACGAGGACTTCTCCCTCTCGGCGCTAGTTAACCATGCTGGAAGGAAAGAAGAAATGGAACTCTGTCTCTTCCCTCTGCGAGTCAGTCATGACCTCGAACGATGATGGGAGGTGACAAGAATTCGTCTGCTCTAGGAAACTTTATGCGCATGCGTAAAGCTGAACAGTCTTAACTGACGTACACATTTCAAGTATTATAAGATCCCTAATAACGATGTTAAGAAAGTTGTAGGGAGAAGAGGAAGGTTTTTATTAAAGATACATAGTGTGTTTATGAATAAAAATAAATTTTTTTTTTCTTTTATTACGTTTGCAGCCAATTTATCATATAAATATCAACATTTGTTGCAATAATACAATAAAAATAATAAAATATACATATGTATATAATAACGTGTTAATATACAGTAACATAAAATAAAACATATTTATATGTAACTATAACACGCATAAATACAAATTGTATTACATTTTTATTTATATTATAATTTTATAAACGCGTTTTAAACATAAATAAAAATGT